>NW_016804208.1:1001141-1052225 GCF_001698545.2 Rhinopithecus bieti | reverse complement strand
CGGGGCGAGGGAGGGGAAAGGGAGGAAAAAGAACAACAGCCACTTGGAGTGAAAACAATCATCAGTTAACAAATGGCAAAGAGAAATTAAGTCTTTCTAGCTGAACTGTGTCTCGTTTCTTACAAAAGTTTTAGTGCTGTAAAATGTGGCACGTTTTGTGCTGTATGTTCTCTCGGAAAAGCCAAACAGAAAGCAGTCATCATGGTTTCGAGAGAGCAAGGCCTCCCCTTTCTCATGTTTCAACTACGCAGTCTCCATTTGGGCTGGGGACCGTATCATATATCATAAATCACTCTCTGATAGGTATTTGGCAGGCAGTCAGCACCCCAGGCTATGCAACAAACTAAAGTATGGAAAAATTTTAAGGTGGAATCTTGATTTTGTAACTTAAGGACTTAATAGCATCTCAAAACATTTTACTACTTCCTGGTACACACACACAAAAAGCCAAGAAAGCAGAATTCTCCATATGGTTTTTGGTTTTATAGGATATATACACAATAAGCCATACAACTGTAAACCTGGAGGCGTTCTCTTGCTGTTGTTACTTCAACTCCAGTGAAAATGAAAACAAAATTAGAGTTTTATCTCAACCTAGCCCCTGAAAGAGTCAAGTCACCAGGAACTTCTAGAATCTGCTTTTTAACTATACATCCCCCTACAGTTAACTGTTCCACACCTTCTTAGAAACTAGAGGAGGCAGCAGGACTGGGGGGTTGGGGACAGATTTTATTGTAAGATAATAACATGCTGTCAAAAGTACTGTCAGGGATTTCAACAGGAAGGCTTATACGTTGACAACAGTCATAGAAACCCCAGTAGAGTCTTTCTCCTGATTTCAGGCCCAAATCCGAGTTTTTGAGAGCCCCTGAGCATGCACTCCCACCTTCTCAGATGTTGCAAACTCTTTCAGACTCACATGTTCTTCAGGAGCCTCTTTCAACAAATCATGCTTTTCTTTTTTGAAACTGCAAACTGCATTTAACTCCTAAGTCACATCATCCCAGCCGACACTAGGGGCTGTTGGAATACTGCAGCTCCCAGCAAAGCCATTGCTAAGAAGCTGGTGAGCCTTTCTGTACACGGAGGGGTTAAGTCCATGGTATTTGGACGTGCCCGAATGTTCTCAGTGTTCTCGGGCTGAGCAATTCTTAGAAGGGCTAAATAGAAACGGGGGAAATGTGGAGTGTGCGGTGTGGCATTGTGCTCTCTGCGAGAAACAATGCATGGAAAAACAAAAAAAAGAAACTGAATAAATCCTTTTTGAAGTTTAAAATAAACGCTGCTTTTTGGTTGTTGTTGTTTTGGTTGTTCACAAATTAGCCATAGTTTGGGCAGGCTAAATATAAAATTTGCAATGTAGTTTATTTAAAGTGTTTCTGTCCAATCTCAATCAATTTGAAGAAGAAAATTAAAGCCAAATTTAGACAAAATGTATAAGTGGTTATATATACATATGCTAATCACAAATAACGCATATTCTAAGTATATTATGTGTTTCCCTCCCCACTCCACCAACCCCAATTGTCACTGACCAATTCATTCTTGAGATTCTGCTAATTTCCATCAAAGAAAGTCTCAGGCTTTGTACAAATGAAACTCATAGGCTCACAGGTCCCCTCACAGTCACTTGTGACCCCACTTGCAGTTGACCATCAAGTTCCAGACTGGACCTTCCAACTGCTTCTAAAAGAAACGAAATTTCTTTTTAAAGGAAGCACTGGAATATGGTCCTGCCCAAGCCCAGCCAGCCTAACAGTCCTTCAGTATCTCCATTTTTGCCTCTCTTACATCAGTGGTTCTCAGGCTTGGCTGTATATGAGAATCTTCTGGGAAGCTTTTAAAAATTCCAGAGCCCAGGCTACACCCCAGACCAATTACATCAGAGTCTCTGTGGGTAGAACAGAGGCATCCGTACTTTGTGCAGCTCTCCAGCAATTCCACGTGTAACCATATTGGTAGTCACCCTCCTGGCTGGGATTCCTGCATCCAGTCTTGCTCTCCTGTCAGTGGATGATTCTACTAAAACTAAGAGTGAGGTTACTCAAGTAGCATATATGGTCATGTTTTCTCCCTGTTTTAATAGCCCTCAAGGGTTCCTTCCTGCCCACAGAAAAAATGTCCATATACCTTCCCATAACAGTCAAAGCTTCCTGGCCTCCACGTCCCTCTCTATCTTCCTGCCAATCCCTGCCTCCACACTCCCCAATCCTGTCCCACGGAGCCACCTGAACCCCCACATGCACCATTCTCTCACTCACATATCCAGGCCTCAGAACGGGCTGCTCCTTCCACCTAGAAAATTCTCTTTCCCCCTGCATAGTACATTTCAAATCTAAATTCTCCTTATCTATTTTTGTACTCAAGTCAGGTGTTTCTTCTTGGGAAGTCTTGCTCACCAACACACCCAGGATGTCCGGCTGTCACCAACACTAGTATGCCCCCAATATCCTAGATTTACCTGGAATACAGGTAGAGAAGTTGCCCATGACCACTGGTACTCTTCCCAAATTTTGAGTTTACCTATAGTACAGGTAGAGAAACTGTCCATTTACCTGCTTTCACTCCCACTAGTTGGTCACCACTTAGGAGCACAGAAGATTCCTTGCCCACCATTGTAACTTTGGTGCGTGGTTTAGCACCCAGCATGTGGTGGGAACACAGATTGAGCAAAACCTGAGTGGTCCCAGGCAGCTCTAAGCACGGAGCCTCACTTTCTAATTTAATCAGTTATACTGTTTATATTAGTCTGTTTTCATGCTGCTGATAAAGACATAACCGAGATTGAGCAATTTACAAAAGAAAGACGCTTATTAGACTTACAGTTCCACATGGCTGGGGAGGTCTCCCAATCATGGCAGAAGGTGAAAGGCACGTCTCACATGGTGGCAGACAAGACAAAAGAGCTTGTGTGGGGAAACTCCCCTTTATAAAGCCATCAGATCTCACGAGACATATTCACTATCACGAGAATAGCATGAGAAACACCTGTCCCCATGATTCAATTACCTCCCACAGGCTCCCCACCACAACACGTGGGAATTATGGGAGTTACAATTCAAGATGAGATTTGGGTGGGGGCACAGCCAAACCATATCATATTCCTGGCAGAGAACACTTCCCTGAATGTGTGAGTCAACATTAAGCCATTTTTTCTAAGGTACATAGAAGTGTCAATGTTCTGTAGCTCCAATGAATTGGACACTGAGAAGTAGCTGGGAGAAGGTGGAGTTAGATTTGTTGTTAGAAACAAAGGGTCTTGAAGGCTACATCCTCAAAAGTGAAAGACTTTTGCTGAATGTATCAAGAATCAAATAATTCTAGTTGTTGACAAGACTTCCAAACTACTTCCTATTTGGTTAATTCTCATTGAAAAAAGAAAATGCCACCAGCTGCAATTGAGCATGGGAAGACATGTAAACCATCAAATCCCACTCTGCATTTATGATATCCTTGGGTTCAGCAACACTGCATTTATCTGTGGAAGAAGACCACAGATAAATGCAGGTCTGCCTTCAATTCTATTTTGTTCTGTTTTGTTTTGAGGCAGAGTCTCTGTCACCCAGGCTGGAGTGCAGTGGCACAATCCTGGCTCACTGAAACCTCTGCCTTTCAGGTTCAAGTGACTCTCCTGCCTCAGCCTCCCAAGTAGCTGGGACTACAGGCGCACTCTACTGTGCCTGGCTAATCTTTTTTATTTTTAGTAGAGATGGTGTCTCACCATGTTACCTAGGCTGGTCTCGAACTTCTGAGCTCAGGCAATCCACCCACCTCAGCCTCTCAAAGTGCTGGGATTGCAGGTGTGAGCCACTGTGCCCAGCCTCTACTTTTAATTCTGAAAGGCTTACTCAGGGCAGGCACACCACCTGTTATAGCAGCCAAGGAGAGATGGTTAGACCATAGAAAAGAATGTTCCAAAGTGGCTTACTGAAAGCATAAAGCTAAGTTGGTGAGAGACAGTTTTGCACATAAGAAAGAGAGGGAGAGGGAGAGAGGAAAAAAAAAAAAAAAGCAAAAGGGGGGTCAAGCACAGTGGCTCACACCTGTAATCCCAACACTTTGAGAAACCAAAGCAGGAGGACTGCTTGAGCCAGAGTTTGAGGCCAGCCTGGGCCACACAGTGAGACCTCCATATCTACAATTTTTTTTTTTTTTTTTAATTAACCAGGTATGGTGGTGGGCACCTGCAGTCCTAGCTACTCGGGAGGTGGAGGTGGGAGAATCGCTTGAGCCTGGGAAGTAGAGGCTGCAGTGAGCTGTGATAACACCACTGCACTCCAGCCTAGGTGACAAAACAAGACCCTGTCTCAAAAGAAAAAGAAAAAAAGAAATGAAAGAAAAATGGGAAAAAAAAACTTTAAAGAAAACTGTAAGGAAAATACAAGAAAAGGAAGGAAAGGGAATCAACAGGTATAAATTGCCCTCAATCTCTAGTAAGTGAGGATCCTTATTATCACTTTACAGATGAAGAAAATGGGACACAAAGCAGTTAACATACTTGCAGGGATAGGTGCATTGGCTCATTCCTGTAATCCCAGCACTTTGGAAGTTTGAGGCAGGAGGATGACTTGAACCCAAGAGTTCAAGACCAGCCTGAGCAACATAGTGAGCCCATGTGTCTACAAAAAAATTTTTAAAATTAGACAGGCACACTGGTGCAAACATATAGTCCCAGCTACTTGGAAGGCTGAGGTGGGAAGATTACTTGAGCCTGTGAGTTTGATGTTGTAGTGAACTATGATCCCACCATTGCACTTCAGTCTGGGCAACAGAGAGATACTATCTCAAAACAAACAACAAAACAAACAACAACAACAAGAACAAACACCACTTGCAGAAGGTGGGTATCCATTAAGTAACAGATGGAAAGAGGAAAGAAAGAAAGAGGAGTGGGATTCTGAAGAGTGAAAATGTATAAGGATGAGGGGAAAATTAATGTATAAAGAGAGGAAAGAGGAAGCAAGCAGGCAAAATAATCCAATACCGTAATTCAAAAGGAAAGACTGCAACACTGACATTTCCCAGACATTCAGCTCGGAAGGCCTTGTTGTCCTGCGACCATACCAGGCTGGCCCTTCTCTGAGTATAGGGACCTTTCTTAAACCCAAACACAAAAGGTCATCTACTGTGTGAACAGGCTGTATTCTTACTCTGTGGCATTTCAGGAACAGCTTCAGAGAAAGAATTTTCCATCAAGTCCTGACCAATCCTTAGGTAGATTACTGTGGAGGTATAAAATGCCAGGGCATACATAAGGCCAAAGAACCTGTATTTCTTCTTGGGTCCCAGATCTCAATCTAGACTCGGGTGGTCAGGCCAACGTCTCTCAGCTCATCCAACTGTGAGAAAAGGTCTTTCTAACCACCTCACCCCAACCCAAACAAAAAACATACCACTGGGCTAGCAATGCAACCTGATTCTCTGGAAATTGCAGATCAACTGTAATTTGTTTTGTCAGCATCCTTGCTTTGGGTTTTTTGGTGTGTGTCTGTCTATCTTTAATGTTAATGTGAGTTTAAGAAACCTCCTACCTTTTCCTCTTTTCTGAGCACAGAAACTCCTGTTGATACATTAGGGGTCAGGGCTGTAGAGAGAATCTGGCCAGCTGGCTAAGAGTGATAAATCCAGACTAGAGGTGAGCAGCCCACAAATTTCTCATATTCTTCTTTCTGGTTATCAGCCATCATTTTTCAGTAGGTTCACATAACCTCCCAGCCCTCACACACAGAGCCCCAAAACTTCAGCTCTTGGCTATGGGAATGTTACTAAAACAACAGAAACAAGTTGTAACCAAGTGCCAAGTTATATCAAGCATTGTGGAAGCTAATAATAATATTGACTGTAACTATGATAACAAATAATATATACCATTCCAGGTTCACAGGTGACTTTCACATATATTGTTTCATTTCATCATCATTAGCAATCCTGAGAAGTAGATGGGGCAAGTATCTTTCACTGTTGCCTGGATAAACAACCTGAGGGCCAGGTAGGTTAAGAAATGACTATTGAGGGGAGGACATAGAATTGAAACTTCTAATCCTGACCTTGGTCCTCTTTTCACCATAACATAGCTTTTGGTATATTGAGCTCTCTTTTGAAATAAAATTTGCCTATCTACAACTGTCACTTGGTGGTATTATTTCTGATCTCCAGATTTAAACTGGAAAAAAAAGTTCCTATTTGTTTGTGTGTTGCATTTCAAACAGAACTTGAATTGCCCAATACCTTATTTAAAAGGCATCTCTTCTTCAAGCTAAGCATTGTCATTTCTTTCAAGCAGGAAGGTCCAAAGAGGTGAAAAAACAGAGACGTGGAGGAAAGGTTCCTAATACACTAATACACTCTCCTTCCCGGAGGACTCAGCAGGAACCCTCTCTGGCTTCCTGGGCAACAAATCCAGCCAGGAGGATCTTATCTAAGGGTCTTGCTTTAAGTGTATATAGATTTTAATTTTTAAAAAGAAATATATATATATATGTACATTTGCTCATGTATGGTTGCTGAAATGAAAATACCATCTTGGGCCGCGCACGGTGGCTCACACCTGTAATCCCAGCACTTTGGGAGACTGAGATGGGCAGATCACTTGAGGTCAGGAGTTTTAGACCAGTTTGGCCAACATGGTGAAACCCTATCTCTACTAAAAATACAAAAATTACCTGGCCATGGTGGCGGGCATGGTGGGCATGGTGGCATAGTGCCTGTAATCCCAGCTACTCAGGAAGCTAAGGCAGGAGAATCACTTGAACCCAGGATGCAGAGGATGCAGTGAGCCAAGATCGTGCCACTGCACTCCAGCCTGGGCAAGAGAGTGAGAATCCATCTCAAAAAAAAAAAAAAAAAAAAAAAAAGAGAGAGAGAGAAAAGAAAAAAAAATACCATCATATACTAAAGGTGTTTCCCAACTTACTAAAGTGAACTGACCCTTTTAAACCATCCTACGCTTGCTGATTACTTCCAAAGTTCATCTGATCCCTGCTCCTTTCCAACTTTAGAAGATGGTGAGTAAATTATTCTTATTGGTGGTAGTGGTGGATTTTAAAATTATAATTATTATTCTTCTCATCATTGAGTAAGTGGTGACCACATGTATTTGGCTAATTTTTAAGATTGCTTTTATAATTTTTGAAAGTGTCTGTCTCCCAGGGATACATCGTTTGCTACACCAGGCCAGTATTGTCTCCACAAACATATTTTCATTATAATCATTTCCATTTCAATCCTGCTTAAGAATAGCATTTCCTCACGGTAAGGAACAACCTGGGTTTCCCCCTCAAATTAGAGAAAAGTAAACAGGCAAGTTGCAAGTATGTAGGAAAATGCATTATAGTCAGCCATAACTTCTTCATTATGCCACCATTCAGTGAACTCTTTGAAGTTAGGTGCTGTGCTTATCCACAGAAAAGAGGTATAGTGAAGCCACGAAGCCCTGGGTTCCAATCTGTCTCTGTCACTTACTAGATTTGATCTTTGTTAAATCATATGATTTCTCAGAACTCAGTTTCCTCATCTGGGACATCAGCTTTGCAGAGGTATTTAAAGATTGAGTAAAATATGAATATTTAAAAGCTGACACAGAGGAAACAATAAATATTAGCTTCTTGTCCCATTATTCATCTTAGCATCCTCGCAAGATGAGCACCCAATTCTTTATTTGTTCAATCGCTCTGAGTACAGGCATATCTTGGAGATTTTTCAGGTTTGGTTTTAGACCACTGCAATGAAGCAAATAACACAATAAAGCAAGTCACACAAATATTTCGGTTTCCCACTGCATAGAAAAGTTACGTTTACACTGTACTGTACATTAAATATGCAATGACATTATGTCCAAAAAAGTAATATACAAAGCTTAACTTAAAAATACTTCATTGATAAATAATGCTAATGATCATATGAGCCTTCAGCAAGTTATAATCTTGCTAACGGTGGAGGGTCTTACCTCTATGTTGATGGCTGCTGACTGATCAGTGTGGTGGTTGCTGAAGGTTGGAATGGCTGTGTCAACTTCTTAAACTAAGACATCAGTGAAGTTTGCTACATCAGTTGACTCTTTTTTTTTGTGAAAGATTCTCTGTAGCATGCCATCTTTGACAGTATTTTACCCACAATAGAACTTCTTTCAAAATTGGAGTCAGTCTTCTCAAACCCTGCCACTACTTTATCAACTAAATTTATTTCTATCCTAAATTCTTTGCTATCATTTCAACAATTTTCACAGCACCTTCACAAGGAGTAGATTTCATCTCAAGAAACCACTTTTTTGCTTATCCATAAGCAAATTCTCGTCTGTTCAGATTTTATCATGAGATTTTAGAAATTCAGTAACATCTTCAGGCTTCACTTCTAATTCTAGCTATCTTGCTCTTTCCACCACATCTGCAGTTACTTCCTCTACTGAAGTCGTGAACCCCTCAAAGTCATCCATGAAGACGGACATAAACTTCTTCCAAACTCCTGTTAGTGTTGATATTTGACCTCTTCCCATGAATCACCATTGTTCACCATTGTAGCATCCAGAATGGTGAAGTCTCTCCAGAGGTTATCCATTTGGTTTGCCCAGATCCATCAGAGGAACCACTATCCATGGGAGCTGTAGCCTTAAAAATCATATTTCTTAAATTATAAGGCTTGAAAGTTGAAATTACTCCTTGATCCATGGGCTGCAGAACGAATGTTGTGTTAGCAGGCGCGAAACCATTAATCTCCTTGTACATCTCCATCAGAGTTCTTGGCTGACACTGGTGCATTGACAATGAACAGTAATATTTTAAAAGGAATATTTTCTTTAGGCAGTAGATCTCAACAGTGGGCTTAAACTATGCAGTAAACCATGCTGTACACAGACACGCTGTCATCTAAGCTTTGTTGTTCCACTTATAGAGCACAGGCAGAGTAGATTTAGCATAATAATTAAGGGCCTTATGATTTTTAGAATAGTAAATGAGCATTGGCTTCAACTTAATGTCACCAGTTGGACTAAGCCACTAAAAATGTCACTAAGCCACTTAATGTCACCAGTTGCACTAAGCCACTAAAAAGAAAGTTAGCCTGTCCCTTGTAGGTAAGCATTGACTTCTCCTCTCGAGTTATGAAAGTCTTAGATGGCATCTTCCTGCAAGAGTAGACTGCTTCATATACATTGAAAATCAGTCATTTAGTGTAACCACCTTTATTGGTGATCTTAGCTGGATCTTCTAGATAACTTGCTGCAGTTTCCACATTAACACTTGCTGTTTCACTTTGTACTTTCATATTATGGAGATGGTGTCTTTCCTTAAGCCTCATGCACCAATTTCTATTAACTTCAAACTTTTCTTCTGCAGCTTCCTCAACTCTCTTGACCTTCACAGAATTGAGAAGAGTTAGGGCCTTGCTCCGGATTAGGCTTTGGTTTAAGGGAATGTTGTGGCTGGTTTGATCTTCTATCCAGACCAATACAACTCTCCCCATATCGGCAATAAGGCTCTCTTGCTTTCTTATCATCCATGTGTTCACTAGAGTAGCATTTTTAATTTCCTTCAAGAATTTTTCCTTTGCATTCACCACTTGGCTAATTTTTTGGCACAAAAGCCCTAGCTTTCTGCCTGCCTCAGCTTTCAACATGCTGTCCTCACTAAGCTTAAACATTTTTAGCGACTGATTTAAAGTGGGAGAGATGTGAATCTTCCTTTCACTTGAACACTTAGAGGTCATTGTTGGGTTATTAATTGGCCTAATTTCAATATTTTATGTTGTAGGGAATATGAAAATCCAGCGAGAGGAAGAAAGATGGAGAGCTGTCTGTCAGTGGAGCAGTCAGAACAGACATATTTATCAATTAAACTCACCATCTTATATGGGTGTGATTTGTGGTACCCCAAAAGAATTACAATAGTAACATCACAGATCGCCATAACAGATATAATAATGATAATAAACTTGAAATACCGCAAGGCTTATCCAAATATGACACAGAGACATGAAGTGAGCTCAAGCTGTTGGCAAAATGGTACCAGTAGACTTGCTTGACACAAGGTTGCCACAAACTTCAATTTGTAAAAAATGCAATATCTGTAAAATATAATAAAGTGAAGTACAATAAAACAAGGAACGTGTATATCAAATCTCTGCTTTGAATTTTTTTATTTCTTAGTTTTAAGGAGAAAAAAATGATTAAAATTAAGGCCACATGATTCTAGATAGTATAAGAGAATGTAGGGTGGAGAATTACCGGTGGGAGCAGCCGGGAAATAGGTTTGCCCACCTTCAAATTCATATTGCAGTTCTAGATATAGGGAGTGGTTTGTTGTAATATTGGAGTATTTTTATTGTTTTTTATCTTATAAATGGAAGTTATAAAGCACAAAGTAAAATGAATGACATCAACTAACCTTGTGATTCAGAGTTTTGGTTTGTTTTCAGTAGAAAATAACTTCTATTTAGACCTCAGTGGCTGCACCATCTGTTCCTGACATTAATCTCCTTCTTTCTCTGCTGTTCCATCTTTCATGAGTAGTTCCATGAACGCTTACTTCTCCTCCAGGGTCTGGAAGCCGCCATGGCCAACTTGGAGGTGGTGTTAGAGTGTTCTCCAGAGGCCACTGCTCTATACCAGTAAGACTTACAGAGGGTGAGCGCTCACTTCTTGGTTCCCACCACCCAGCCTTTCGGCATGACAAAGTCATTGGTCACTTCACCATAGATAAAGCCATCCAGAGGATTGATGCTCTTGTCAGACAGATCATAATCAGTGGATGCACTGTTCTTCATCAGTTTGCCATCCTTGATAAGGTAGCTCTGGACGATCGTGTAGGTATTCTTGTTGATCTCAGGGCAGTGGTAGTAGCCTTTCTGCCCAGTACATACTGCAGAGAAGTCGACATGGACAAGATGTCGTGCCCCAGCAGAGGCAACCTTGTGCAGCCCTTAGTGGGTCTTCCAGGACAGCTTGTCAGTGTGCCAATGACTGGTGACCACTTTGTAGCCTTTGCCCTTGGCAAAGAATGTTCATTACTTCTGTGATTTAAAAAGGGGTTGAGGCACACAAATTTTTTTTAAGTAATTCAATATTTATCTACAGTATCTTCCTCCTGATGGCCACTGCTTTGAAATAAGACAGACTGAATTAAATAATCTGAAGGACTCTAATGTGGTAAGCAGCATTTCATTCTTTATCCTAAATATATCTTTGGAGTTTTATTAGATAAAATAAATATTTATTAGATATTGCAAGAAGAAAAATAAACCAGTTCCTACCAAACATGAAGTCTAATCAAAATTTTGAGTTTTTAACTATAGTTATTTGCAGTGAATCTACTTTTAAAATAAAAAACTTTGCAGAAAGGTCATAGTTTCTAATAGTCGATATAAGAAGGGAAGGGAAGAATCATGGGAGGATGAAACTAAGCAGCTGTAGATGGGTGTTGAATAAATAGAGGAACATCTAATCATTTTCATAGTTCTAGTACTAAGAAATTGATAACAGGCCAGGCACTGTGACTCATGCCTGTACTCCCAGCACTTTGGGAGACTGAGGCAGGAGAATCACTTGAGACCAGGAGTCCAAGACCAGTCTGGGCAACATACTGAGATCCTGTCTCTCCAAAATACGTTTAAAATTATCCAAGCACAGTGGTGCATGCCTGTAGCCGTAGCTACTCAAGAGGCTGAGGTAGGAGGATCACTTGAGCCCAGGAGGTCGAGGCTGCAGTGAGCTATGATTGCGCCACTGCACTCCAGCCTGAGCAGCAGGGCAAGACTCTATCTAGAAAACAAAAATGAAAAGAAAATTGTAACAAGAGGCACAGTTAAGCATCACTAGCAATGCTTTCTCTCTGTTGGAATCCCTGACATCTCCTCCATGGTGAGCTGAAGGACTGACTAGATCCCAGTTTGAGCAAGTAGTAGATGGAGATTGTCTTTGGCTTAAAATTCAGAGAAAAGGAAATGAGTATTTGCCACCAGCTAATAATGGTCTAGGAAACAAGTTAAGTCCCTAAATGTTCACCTAAGGGGATCTGATGACCTCCAGCGAAAAGGGCATAACAGGACTGAACCTTTTACAGAGGGTCTGGTTGGTTCCAAGCCTGTGTACATGGAAGGAGCTGGAAAAATAGCTAATCATGGCAGAGTAGGATTCCAAAGAGTCCAAAAGCACCCCATTGAGAAAGCAAGAGAACAGTGCACACTCCTTGGTTAGAATCTTGATTCTATCACTTAAAGGGGTGACCTACAACAGTATTGCACCACACTGGCCCCCATTCTGGTGCCAGTCTACAAATGCATTATTACTGGACCACAACAAATACAGAAAGTGAAAGTAAGTATTTGGAAACAATTTGACTTTGCTGCAACATCCAAGACCATGATCAGGCAATAAATCTCCTTGAACAGTGTACAAACTAGCTGGGTTGTTGAAATTGCATGATGAATCACATGTGGTATGACATGTGACAACACCTGGCATTTTGTTAGTTTGTTAACTGAATGCCAAAAGCATGTAAAAACTTGTAGAACAAAGCATGTATTTACTTTTATAATTTGTTCTTTTGTAACCACTTTCATTTTAATCAAGCTTATTTTAAGTTTATGGTTCATCATTACTAGCTAAATTAGGGAAGCAATATTTATATTTTAACCTTAATATACTAAAGTGATCTTCAGTGACAATTTTGGGAGGAGAGTCAAAAAAAGATTCATTCTTTTTCTGAAAACAGTAGTAGTAAACTAAATAATAACAAAGCTGATACTGAGAAAATGAAGACTAAAAGGCTTAGTGCTTGTTTTACTCCAAAGTATGAGTCCTATATTGAGTTATTTGTGTGACATAATTGATGGAGAAGTGGTAAGATCATTGTATGGTATTTACAGGAGATGCACTGGCTAGTAAAGCAATAAAACCAGCAAACCTTAAGCAGCATTTATATACAAAACATAAAAACATTCAAAACCAAGCAATTATGTTTAAATATAGCCACCTAAAATGTAATAATCACTATCAAAATTAAAATCTATCTCTAAAACTGGAGTTAGCCCAAGCAACATAATGGGTATATATATCTAACTTTCAAAGGACAGATCATTGCTGTATTGTGTAATCATTTCCAAAGCAAAGAAAAAGATGGAAAACTTCCCAGCTGAATCCAAAAGCTAGCATAATAATCTTTATTTTAAAATATAAAGACATTTATGCAAACATGTAGAGAAAGATTTGGAAGAATATACTCCAGCTGGAGGCCAATCTCATTTGGTACATGAATTAAAAAATCTTTGATGTAAGAAAATCTAATCCAGCATTGTATGAAAACAACCACCAAATAGGATTTTCATATAAGTGTAAGGATAGTTCAACATCAGGAACTCCATTACTATAATTCTAGAAAATTAATAGATTAAAAGAGAAAATTTTAATGATCTAAAAGATGGCAAAATTATTTAAGAAAAGATAAATTTTCAAAGTTTCAAGAAAACACATAATTAAAACTGTACTATAATGCAAGCTTATGCAATTAGATTAATTAAATAGAACAGAGAGTTTCAGAGATAGAATCATGTGTCAATGGAAATTTAATATACAAAATGCTATGTTCCACAACCATAGAAAGGACTAAATTTATTTTTACAACCATGTTGAAATAATTTGATATCAATTTGGGGAAAAAAGTTAAACTTTTAATTGCTATCATATCCCCAAATAAATTCCAGATTAGTAAATAATTCCTTAATATACAAAACAATAAACATATTGGAAAAGCACACTGGAAAACAAAGAAATCACAAAAAAGGACAAAAAAAGAAAAATTAAACTTTTTATGACAAGGGATATCACTAATAAATTAAAACACATGTAATAGGTTGAAAAAAATATTTGCAACATATATAAAGGACAAAAAATAAAGACTCAAAAACTGCAAAGAGACTTTAACAAATCAGTAAGCAGCAGACAAAGCATCCAACAGAAAACAGGTGAAGCATATGAACAGGCAATCCACAGAAGAAATGCAAGGATATATAGAAAGCATGTGTAAAATTTTGATCTACTTCACTATTAACTAGTGAGTTATTTTCTCTCATCAAATGAGCCAAAACTAAATTTTGAGAATGTGCATTGTTGTGAGGGTGTGGGAGAAAAGGCATTTCATGTTTCATTGATGATAGTGCAATTTGGAAAACCTAAACTCTGCCTCTGGGAGATAATTTGGCAATATTTATCTAATTACATGTAATAAATATTTGCTTGATCAATTACATTCTGAGAAGTCTCTCCTTCAAAAATACTCACGTAATTACACAAATCTTAAACAACCTAACTGTACATCTATTAGTTGAAACATCTTTAATAACCTTAATAGTATATCTATTTTATGGAATAATATGCAACAAGTAAGAATAATCAAATACGATGTATTTACTACTCTTAAATGATTTGTAAAGCGTGTTCTTAAGTTAAGCAGCGAAATAAGGCAAGTTGCAGAACACAAGTACAGTATAATTACTTTTGAGGGAAAAAACATACCTAAATACTTATGTAAAACATGAAAAAAGATGTAGAAAGATGCACTCCAAATTTTTCTCCAAGGAAGGGGAAGTTGGATGACAAAGGACAAAGGAAACAGGAAACTTTTACTTTTTATATATTCTGCCTAGTTTAGTTTGTTTATTTGAAGAATACATATTTGGATTATTGGTATAACTTTAAGTTCTTGAATATGCAGGGGAATATAAAGTAAAACAAGCATATATGAACATTAAAAGAAAAACAGCATCACAGCCACTTTTTTTTTTTTTTTTTTTTTATGGAGTTTTGCTCTGTCATCAGGCTGGAGTGCAGTGGCATGATCTCAGGTCACTGCAAGCTCCGCCTCCCAAGTTCAAGCAATTCTCCTGCCTCAGCCTCCCGAGTAGCTGGGACTACAGGTTGCGCCACCACCCCCAGTTAATTTTTGTATTTTTAGTAGAGATGGGGTTTCACCATGTTGGTCTCGATCTCTTGACCTCGTGATCCACCTTACTCAGCCTCCCAAAGTGCTGGGATTACAGGCGTGAGCCCCCATGCCCGGCCACAGCCTCCTTTTGACGTGTCACATATCTTATTGGCAGAGTTAGGACATTGGAACACAGTAACTGGTGAACAAAAAACAATTATTCCATTCTTGCCTCTAGTTCCTTCTTATTGGCACGAATCACATTTGTAGACTTCTTTAGAGTTTACTTTATAAAATACTTTAATAATAATAACACTTTGTGTCTGTAAAATACAAAGCAATTTCTTGTTTATTTTTGTCTTTGATCAGGAAAATTGAGCAAATAATATTATACACACAGTTTTCTAGGGAAGGAGGTAGGACTCAGTGGATTGTCTAAAATTGCAGAGCAAGTATACTCTTCATCCATCTCTTGTTCCTACTTCCATTGCTTTCATGTAACACCAGGGTGAAGTTCCTTGAATCGAAATACTGTAGTTAATAGATTTCTATATTCTATAAGGTGAGTTGAACTTATATCTGACAGCAGGAATACGGTTATTGATGAACAACATTCCTATTGGACATTTCTACATGTAACATGGTCCCAAAGTCTCAAATTAGCAACAAAATGCCTGTTCATATCCTCTATTACTATTCTATTGATTTGCCTGCTTCTTATTATTTGTAATATCTCTGTATATTTTATAGAACTTTACCCTTTGTCCTTTAGATATGTTGTAGTTTTCTAATCTGTTACATGTATTTTAATTTGAACTCATTTGTAATAAAAAACTTAATTTTTTATTGTTCTTGTTCTTTTATATGACATATAAAATGATTTCCAACATACTTTTCTAATTCTCTGGCAAATCTAAGAACTCACATGACTTGCCCAATATCGCATGGCTAATTAAGAGCAGAATAGAGCTTAGAACCTAGTTCTTCTGAACCCAAGGCCAGGAATCCCTCCACCACAGTATGTCTTACCTTCCTACCACAATTCTGCCACATGGTTCATCTTTATTTTTTGTATTTGAGGTGTTGTGGGTACAGAATATGTGACCAGAAAGGGATGACATTTGAAGTTTAAGTTTCTTGGCACTTCCTCTCAAAAGCATTCAAAAATATAAGAGATTATGATAAACTTTAGCCCCATGGCATAGATGCAGAGCCCGTGCTTAAAGGGATCCTAGGCCTGAAAAAGGCTTGGAGAAAATTGATTCTGGTGGATTTATCTTTTACATGAAGGAATAGAAGCCTAAGGAGGTAAAGAGATTTTTTTTCCATGTTCACTGCCAAAGTGTCGTAGATAGATGCAAAATGCTGTTCTCCTCCCATTTTCCTGGTCTGTCTCATAGATTAGATTTCACCAAGCAAAGGAATTCCAGAAAAAGCTAAGAGATGAGAAGATACTCTCTTAAAAATTTGGAAGAAGGGAAAATCCAAATTTGAAAAACTGCAATATAAGGATAAAGAAATCAGAACTATTGAGATGAAATTGGATCACAATCTCTATTTTATAATTGGAGATTAGTTCATTTACCTGAGTTTGAATCTGTCATCTAATACTTTTCTTTTTTCTACCTATTTTATGTTTATTTTCATTACTTTCTGGCTTTCTTTTAATTAACATTTTATTATTTAATTTTCTCCTTTATTAATAAGCTATATTTGTTCTTTTACTCTTTTTAAAGTGGTTAAAAGATTACACTGTATGTAATCTACTATAAATTAGGAATCTAGTATAAATTAGTATTTTATCCCATTCCAAACAATGGGTCTTTCAACAATTTTTTTTTAGGAAAAAACAGGGTTTCACTGTGTCAGTGCAGTGGCATGATCACGGCTCACTTACAGCCTCAACCTTCTGGGCTCAAGCAATACTCCCTCCTCGGCCTCCCAAGTACACAGGACCACAGGTGTGCACCATCATGCCTGGATGATTTTTGTATTTTTTGTAGAAATGGGATTTTGCCATGTTGCCCAGACTGGTCTTGAACTCCTGAGCTGAAGTGATCCGCCTACTTTGGCCCCCAAAATTCTGGGATTACAGGCATGAACCACCACGCCCGGCCTAAACAGATGCTTTATGCTTGGTGTCTCAGCATTTCTCCCCACGCCCCTTATATATAAGTGCATATATCAAGGAGAAAAAGTTGCCTAGAATACCAGGTTTATCTCAATTTTTTCCTTTTTTTTTTTAAACAGGATCTTAAACCCACATATACTGGCTGTCTTAGTAGACCTTTGTGGTTTAAAACAGTTTTTTATTCCCAATTACAAATATCTTTAGTTAGTATCACTGCAAACTTTCCAGGTTTGATCAATTGAACTGTTCAATCATTATTGGAAGCAGAACTTCTTTTAAATAAGTTAATGTTAGAGAAAAACACTATTGATGTTTGCACAGGCCCCAAATACAAATTTCTTCATAGTTTTATTTTTAAAATACATTTTCATGAAGCTACATATGATACGATTACATTGAACACAGATGCAAGTGAGTCTATGTATAAGGAGTGAAATCTGAAAAAGCTCTGTGGATTGTACCAATGAAATCAACTGGTTTTGGCATTGTACTATACTCATGCAAGGTGTCAACACTGGAGAAGGCAGAGTGAATGGTCCTTTATCCAAGTTACAAAGCCAATGAAGTAGATAATTTATATAATTCTTTGCTAGATTCTTTTTTGCTTTGATAACAATAGAAAATGTTTGTTTAATAAAATTAGAGTATTACAGAAATTGAAACGTAGGAAGTTAGACTTACTCAGGTAACATAATCAAGAGGAAATTGCTGTTAACAATATGATGCAGCTTTATATTTTTGAGGATAGTTGTGGTTTATTGAATAATTTTAAAAGTAACATTTCCTGATTTTTTTGTGTGTCTTTTTAATAATGTGTGTTTTTTTTTAAGTTTCCTTACAATAGCCTCAGGATGTATTTTAAATTTTGAATTCCCAAAGCACATAGCTCTGTTTTACTCATTTTCATTCTAACGTTTTTAAATCCCCATGTACTCAAATTCTTCCATTTTGTTAGTTATCTTTTAACAATCTATTATTATTATTGGGACAGAGTCTCACTGTGTTGCCCAGACTGGAGTACAGCGGCATGATCTCAGCTCACTGCAACCTTCGCCTCCTGGTTTCATGCAATTCTCGTGCCTCAACCTCCTAAGTAGGTAGGATTACAGATGTGTACCACCACGTCTGGCTAATGTTTTTATTTTTAGTAGAGATGGGGTTTCATCATGGCTGGTCTCAAACTCCTGACGTCAAGTGATCCATCCCCCTCGGCCTCCCCAACTGCTGGAATTACAGGTGTGAGCCACGGCACCTAGTCACAATAATTTATTCTTAAGATGGTTTTCAACTTATGTTCAGAGGTTTAATGCTGTCACTTCTGTTTTTCAGTTAGCACAATTAAATGTATATCATGTTATACTCTTAATGTTCCTAGTTCTTGTATGTATTAATGTCTGCTCTTACATTGTGGCCAACAAATAGCCTATGGAAAACACATGGGAAAGTTTGTGTCTCTCTGTGCATTTCTTGGCAACTTGCAGTATATAGTTATTTCAACATTGAAAAAGTATATCTTCCAAAAATTATCAAAAGAAACAGCATCTTTCAGAACTGCCACAGTTTTAGTCAAAATGTACGCTTCGAAACATCATAGGATAACATTTTGAACAATGCATCTAGATTACATTTGCTTTACATTTAGAGTATTCTCTACATAGACAAAAGGAAGAAACAATTTTCCTTTGCCTTATAAATTAGTGAAATTATGCCAGGGCCATAAGTAGACTATGGGCCCTTTAAGAAACATTTTTTTAAAGACAAAGATATTGGGTGAAGTTCACTGATTTCACAGATTGGTTGTTTGCAAGCATGCAAATTCAACTGGAGTAATTTCCGTTAGCCCATTAGAGCAAAGTTACAGAGAAGCCCAGTGTAATCTTCTGAATTTATGCTATCATCTGAGAAGGGATATTCTGTGACTATGAAAAGGTATAGTAGTTTGAGGTTATAGGGATGGGGGCAAATGGTATGATTACACTTTCTTTTGTGAATCAATTCCAGATGTGCCATTAGATTCTTTGAATGCTGAAGGAACAAAATATCAGTACTAGAGAACCCATACTGGTAATATAGTTGAACTTTCTCCTTTTACAGAGGAAGAAACTGAGACCTAGAAAGACAGATTGCCTGCACAAGTCATACAGTTTTCTTACAAAAACTAAAATATCACTTGAACTAGTGTATCATTCATATTTCAAATTAGATTAATTTGTCTTATCTTTTTAAATTATTAATAAGATATAACAATTCAACTTTTATTTATTTTGGAACATTGGGGATGTTTCTTCAATCTGACTCATCTAGAATGACAACTTTACAAACAGCCATTTATTTTTCTTTCCTCCCAGAAGTACTAGAGTCCAGCCAGAATTTCCCCATACACCTTAGAGGGCCATGTTTCACATTTCATGAAAAACCATGCTGCAGTCTACATCATGGTGGGATGGACAAGGATATGGGCTGGGGATTGTGGAGAAGAAGGAAAAGAAGGCAAAACCTCAATATACAGGATTATAATTCATTTCAATTCAGATATAAATTGCCAACTGATCCTCACTCAGGCTGTGAAATATAGATTACATCCGAAAAATTCTATTATTTCAGTTACATCTAAAGAAGTATTAAAGTATTACTATGAAAAGCAAATAAAGGAAAAAATCTAAAGGCATATTTTGCAGTTCTACTTTGCTAAAAGCAAACTACTTCTAACTCCCAGTTTTAATGGTGATAGTAAAATCTAGATCTTTCTTTAGGTCAATCAAGGTAATGCACGTAAAAGAGCTATTGAACAATAAGTAGACTGTTGTGGGTTTGTTATATTGTTTTTGTTGTTGTTGTTAAGAGCAGTTTCTCATCTTGTAACTACAAAGTAGCTGCTTTAACGCCATAGTACTTATTAACATTCTCTCATTATTGTTAATAAAATCTTCATTTCTGAACACAGCAGGGCAGAGAGAGAGAACAGCATTAAGGCAATGGCCACATCCATGCCATAGAACATATGTTATGCATATACAACCATTTAAGCATTCAGAATGCCCAAGGAAAAATTGAGTATCTGGAATTAGGTTTTAAAAAGATGCAGAAGGGTGCTGAGAGTTCATAAATTAGTATTTATCTAGAATAATCCTGTTACACTCAAAAGAAATCAACCTTTGGAGCTCGCATGACATCAAGCACAAGAGGGTTTAAAAATAATACTCAAGTCAATATACATCTATGGAATGCAGAATGGTGTTATACAAGAAGTCCCATGGTGATGAAGGAAAATCTGTGTTTAAAGCAGAATCTCTGAAGAGCAATTACCTCCTTTTCACCAAAGGTCTTCATCTGCCCCATACCCAGGTACCTAAAGTGAAAGCAAATACAACTGGAAGAAAACAGTGGCTCTCAAGTTAGAGAATTTTAGCTAACAGATGAAAGGGTCAAATATTTGCAGAACACAGTTGAGAAAAGCTGTATCAGTCAGGTCAGAACAGAAAAGGTTATTCTGTGATAACAAACAGCCACAAAAACCTCAGTGTTTTAAAACACACATTTATTTCTCGTTTAGGCAAAGTTTGCCGCAGATCAGGGAACCTCTCCAAGTCAGGTGTCCTCTGTGTTGGTTCAGCCTACCATTTAGCTTCAATCTTTCAGTCCCTCCACATCAACACACACTTCCATGGTCATTGCAGCAAAAGAAGAGCAAGTTGAAGGGTTCAACAATGCCAATGCAATGCTCTGGGATTTAAGTGACACATGATTTTTCTACTGATGCCTCACTGGCTAGAATTAGTCACACTGTCCCATGGGAGTGTGAGGAAGTAGGTAGTGAAGTATAAACCCACAACATACTGGTGAGTCTCATTAAGCCTTTGCCAGAGAAGCTCATCTTCTGTAGAAAATAATTGAAACACTCTATACATAAACTGCAAACTTTGCCTGTAATCCCAGCACTTTGGGAGGCCAAGGTGGGCGAATCACAAGGTAGGGAGTTTGAGACCAGCCTGGCCAACATGGTCAAACCCCAACTCTTCTAAAATAAAATAAAAAAAATAGCCGAGAGTGATGACCCGTGCCTGTAATCCCAGCTACTTGGGAGGCTGAGACAGGAGAATTGCTTGAACCCGGTAGGCGGAGGTTGCAGTGAGCCAAGATCATGCCTCTGTACTTCAGCCTGGGCAACAGAGCAAAACTCTGTTTCAGGGCAGTGTGGGAAGTGTAAACTTTGAGCAGCTACAGAAATAAAACTACAACTTCTTATTTTAAAAGGGCCACTTATTTTAAAAAGGGCCACAACGTGAGAACACATTACAACACACAATATGGAGAGAGAACATCACGGGACATACAGATGTTAAAGATGGCCATCTAAATTACAGAAGACACTGGTAAATCATGTATTCCTACAAGAATAAGAAAAAAAAGGAGAAAAAGAAAAACTGGTAAGAAAGAAAGAGTAAGAATTCTGTTGCAGCTCTTATTTTGTGATACTTGTACATCTTCAATAAATTCTGCTGAAGGAACATTGCAGAATATTGTTTCTGTCATTCTCTAAATATCCTTTTTGTTGGTTTCGTAAAGTCCAAATAAAAATATCTAGATGTTGATCTAAATATCTTGATATTTAGATAATACCTATATTGCCAGATAGCTGGACTGGCGTTATAACCAAGATGCTGGTTTCCAGAACAGCAAAACAAAGTGCATAGACGCCCTTATAGAATGATGCCCATTTCATACCATCAAACCTAGTCCTTGAAATTTCAAAACGAATTAAACTTTAGCGGGAAATGCGCCAGCACTTTTAAGCATTAGGCAAGAAAAGTTTTGTCTGCTAAGTTTTCTTTCCTCCGGGGCTTACCCTGAAATAGGTGTCAATGTCCTTTGCATTTGAACACTCTGGAAACTTTTTCTTCTTGTTCCCTCCTGAGGCAACACTCCAAGAGCTTAAGGCAGGTTGAGGCTTTGATGTTCCTGTGCTCTTGTGAGTGAACAAAGAAAACCAATAAACTCCTGTTCCCTGGGAAGAAATGGTGATAGAAAGTGCTCAACAGTCAGCATCCACCTAGATGTGTTCATTTGTTGCCATTTTAGGAACTAGCAAGACTACCGTTATTTACTGTTGTTACTTTTCCTGCTAATCAAAGAAACTTTTACCCAAGTTAACTTTATTAGGAGCTTAAAAGTGTAGTTTTGTAAGGCAGGATTGTTAGAATCTTTTTTTTCTTTCTTTTTTTTTTTTGAGATGGAGTCTCGCTCTGTCACCCAGGCTGGAGTGCAGTGGTGCGGTCTCGGCTCACTGCAAGCTCCGCCTCCCGGGTTCACACCATTCCCCTGCCTCAGCCTCCCTAATAGCTGAGACTACAAGCGCCCGCCACCACGCCCGGCTAATTTTTTGTATTTTTAGTAGAGACAGGGTTTCACCATGTTAGCCAGGATGGTCTCGATCTCCTGACCTCATGATCCACCCGTCTTGGCCTCACAAAGTGCTGAGATTACAGGCGTAAGTCACCGTGCCTGGCCTGTTAGAATCTTCAATCTAGTTAAAAGGATTGCCAAAGCTCCTTTGAGAAAAGGGTCCTCCCAAGAGAGACCTCTCTGGGGAAGCATAGAAGATTTTGGGGGGATTGTGCGTGTATGTATGTATGTGTGTGTTGTTTTTTTGTTTGCTTTCATAGTACAAATTTACAAGAACACTCAAAATCAGATTCTGGTAAATTAAATCAAAGGGGAGTATATGTTTTGGGAGGGGTAAGAAATTACAGTGCGCTTTGTAAAAAAGGTTTTGGAAGGGAAAACTAGACATTTTTTTTAAAAAAGAGAGAGAATTGCCTTTACTGCCCAAATTTTAAAACTTATCTGGCAATCTAGACTAAAGTATTTATTCAAACATATGTCCTTTTACACTCAACTGTGTTACCTCTGAGAAAAATTTAGTATTAATGTTATTTCTGGAAAAGGCATTAAAAACTTTTTTAGAGAGTCTCACAGAGAGCTGATGGGTTTTACTCAATGACTTATAAGTAAAAGCAGCAGCAGCGTAATTTATAGATTAAATTCCTCCTTCTTTGCATCCAATGCCTAAAACTCTGGGCTTCATTTGATGTCTGTTAAGGAAACGTAGAGAAAAGCAGTAGGCAAGCAACATTCTAGTTTTCACTGACTCTTTTATAACTAAACATTTGTTTGGGGTAGTTAACCAAACTAGAGTTAGATTAAACAGTGGCCTGTAATGTTCCTCTCGACCAACAGAGACCTAGAGTATAGCTTAATGTCTTCAGACTCTTGATAGTGGTTTTCAGTAAAAGAGGAATTGGATTATCTGTTAACATTATGCCAAACATATTTAGTGAAATATAAAAACCAAAAGAACTACAGACCATCTCATTAAATTCTTGTTCCCCACAAGTGTGCTAGTTTGGGCTGCCATCACAAATTGCTATCGATTTTGTGACTTAAACAACAGGAATTTATTTCTCATAGTTCTGGAGACCTGAAGTCCAAGGTCAAAGTGCTGGCAGAGTGGTGTATGGTGAGGGCTCTCTCTTTGAACTACAGATGGCCATCTTCTTGTTGTATCCTCATGTGTCCAGAATTGGTAGGTTCTTGGTCTCGCTGACTTCAAGAATGAAGCTGCGAACCCTCACGGTGAGTGTTACAGTTCTTAAAGATGGTAGTCCAGAGTTTGTTCCTTAAACTTATCTTTTAGAATCAATTGACCCTCAAGTGATTCGGGTGACAGGGGAGTATACTTTCTTAAGGTCTCCCGTAGCCACTTGAGGAAGGCAGGATTTTCTTCCTTTCCCTGAGTTATGGTGGACATCATTGAATAATTCATGGGCTTTTTCCTAATTCTCCTTAGTCCTTCTAGAACACAGGCCAACAGATGTTTACGACTCCAGTCCCCATGATCTGAGTCAAGGTCCCAGTGGGGATCCATACTGGGGATGGCTTGCTGACTGGTAGGGAATTTGTCCCTTTCTTGGGGTGTCATTCTATCATTTACTTGACTAAGATACCAGATATCTCCAAACTCTCCAGCTGCAGCCAAAACCGCATTCTTTTCATTAAAGACCAGGGTCTGATCTAACAATAGCATGACATCTCTCCAAGTGAGGTCAAAGGTTTGCCCTAGACCCTGTAGGACATCTATGTACCTATCAGGATCATCTGAAAACTTTCCCAGTCTGCCTTGAACTGCTTTAAATCAGAGAGGGAGAAGGGGACATGTACCCGGGTTGGGCCAAATTCCCCTCCCGCTACAGCTGAAGGGGACTTAACCGATAGCCTGGGGGGTTTTGTGGTCCTTTGGAGATTTCTTTGCTTATTTCCTTCTGGGCAGGGGAGATTAGAGAAGGATTATCATTACCAGGAAGGGGAGCTATAGGGAGGCTAGGATATGTGGGTAAGCTGAGAGGTCCTCCTGTGGGATGTAAATTGTAAGCTTTACATAGCTGTGTATTCTCCCTCAATGAAAAGAAAGCTTGAACATAAGGTATTTCACTCCATTTGCCTTCCCTCTTACAGAAAAGGTCAAGTTGCAGAATAGTACTGTAATTTGTACTTCCCTCAGGTGGCCATTTTTCTCCATCAGAGAGAGAATATCGGGGCCAAACCGTAGTGCAGAAAAAAATGAGCCACCTCTTTTTCAGGGTTTGTGGGTCAAATTGGTCCCAGTGGCTTAGGATGCATTTCAAGGGTGAGCCTGTTGATGCCTGAGTGTTTCCCATCGTGGTTTTGGTTTGTTTTGTTTCTCCCCCTGCCCAAGAACCCACAATGGTCCCTGGACCCTGCTGACAGGAATAGTTGCACTCACCAATGCAGCAGCAGAAACAACCCCTGCCCAAGAACCCACAATGGTCCCTGGACCCTGCTGACAGGAATAGTTGCACTCACCAATGCAGTAGCAGAAACAACCCCTGCGCAAGAACCCGCAATGGTCCCTGGACCCTGCTGATCGGAATAGTTGCACTCAACAACGCAGCAGCAGAAACACTAGTTTTTCCCCCCGACCACATAGAGGACCGAGGAAGGTCAGATTTAGTGGCTCTTACCGACGCATTTTCAAAAACCTGTTAGAGTCCTAAGCATTCTCCTGCTAGTATTGGGACTTTATCCCTGTCCTATAAAGATGTTATGCCCCCAATATGAAGTGGAGGGCCATACCCTGAGGGAGGGAAGGGATCTCCAGGGTTGGAATAGTGACACCTTTTGTCCTCACTTATGTGAATAGGAAGGATACAATTTCTGAGGCTTCCCACATCCCAGCCTCAGGAACAGCTTTTGTTAGGCCTGCTAGTCTGAGGAGGGATCCTAAAATTCTAGATAGTCCCCCCTACAACAGGGATTTGGGCAAAAGTTATGTCTTTCTGATTGGTGAGCCCAGGTGCCTAAAGAAGGTAACTGACTCTTGGAGTTTATACTAGAAGTCATGCTTATAGGAGAAACTAGAAAAGCGTCAGAGACAGGGAGTGATTTTTAGAAGCGGGACTAACCTCAGAGAAAAGAGGCAAGAGGAAGTTTGTCTGGCAGGTATTAGGACCCGGGGGCAAGGATCAGGGTAGATAGAACAGATGGGTGAGTCTCACTTGGGCGATATGCCTTTGAGAGTTCCGCTTATGGCTGCAGGGTCAACCAACTTGTTGTTGGGACCCTGGAGCTGCATGGCTTTCCTCTCAGTCCACCCTCAGCTAGCCCAGAAGTACAGCAAAAGCGTAAGCTGGTTCTAGGCAAACCAATGCGTCCAACTCCAAACAGTCAGGGGTTGTTAGAGAGCCCTTTCCTAGAAAGCCTGAAACCCATGTCTTAAGTTCGGCAGCCGCGCTAGTTGCTTTTAACTGGCTGACAGGTGCCCGGTATTTAGCCCCCAAATTGTAAGGAAAAATAGGACAGAATAGCAAGCAAATGGGGTCTGTTGGTGCTCACCGCTTGGCGATAGTCGATGTCCCACTGCTTGGTGATAGGCGAAAGTCTCACCCCTTGGCAATAGTCTCAGCGCTTGGCGATAGTCTCAGCACTTAGTGATAAGCAATAATCCTTTCGTGGTCACCAAAATGTATCTGGAATTGGTGGGTTCTTGGTCTCGCTGACTTCAAGAACGAAGCCACAGACCTTCACGGTGAGTATCACAGTTCTTAAAGATGGTAGTCCGGAGTTTGTTCCTTCAGATGTTCAGATGTGTCCACAGTTTCTTCCTTCTGGTGGGTTCGTGATCTCGCTGACTGTGGTCTCACTGATTTCAGGAGTGAAGCTGCAGACCTTCGTGGTGAGTGTTACCGCTCATAAACGTGGCATGGACCCAAAGAGCAAGCAGCAGCAAGATTTACTGTAAAGAGCAAAAGAACAAAGCTTCCACAGTGTGGAAGGAGACCAGAACAGATTGCTGCAGGTTGGCTGGGGCAGCCCGCTTTTATTCCCTTATCTGGCCCCACCCACATCCTGCTGATTGGTCCATTTTACAGAGAGCTGATTAGTCTGTTTTGACAGAGTGCTGATTGGTGTGTTTACAATCCCTTAGCTAGACATAAAAGTTCTCCAAGTCCCCACTAGACTCAGGAGCCCAGCTGGCTTCACCTAGAGGATCCCACACCTGGGCGGTGGGCAGAACTGCCTGCCAGTCCCATGCAGGTGCACCCGCACTCCTCTGCCCCTGGGTGGTTGATGGGACTGAGCACTGTAGAGCACGGGGAGTTGCTCGTTGGGGAGGCTCGGGCAACGCGGGAGCCCACCGTGGGTGGGGGAGGCGTGGTTCAGGTATGGCGGGCTACAGGTCCGGAGCCCTGCCCCTTGGGGAGACAGCTGAGGCCGGCATTGCTGGGGGACCCGGGGCACCCTCCACAGCTGCTGGCCCAGGTGCTAAGCCTCTCACTGCCCAGGGGTGGCAGCACCCGCCAGCTGCTCCAAGTGCGGGTCTGCTGAGCCCACACCCACCCGGAACTCATGCTGCCCACAAGTGCTGCAAGCAGCCCCAGTTCCCGCCCACACCTCTCCCTCCACACCTCCCTGCAAGCAGAGGGAGCCGGCTCCGGCCTCGACCAGCCCAGAAAGGGGCTCCCACAGTGCCGTGTCGGGCTGACAGGCTCCTCAAGCACCGCCAGAGTGGACTCCCAGGCCGAGGAGGCACCGAGAGTGAGGACTGCTAGTGCATTGTCACCTCTCATTCATATGGCACAGCAAGGGTGGGCTCCAGTTTGTTTTTCTTCTTTTAAGGGCATTAATCCCATCATGGGGCCCCCACCCCCATTACTTCATGTAAACCTAATCACCTCCCAAAGGCAGCACTTCCAAGGACCATCACATTGGGGGTTGGGGTTTCAACATATGAATTTGCAGGAAACACAAATATTCAGTCAATAACAAGATATATTCATTGTTAATATAGTTCTCTGTGATCAACAGAAGAGATCTAAGGCTCTAAGCCTGCTTGATGCTCCAGTGTTGTGATTAGAGTAGTTCTCCAACACCATTTTTGTGAAATTTCATACCATTTGCAAGGTTTTTAATTTAACGTTGCCAGAAATTCTTTACTGTATTTTGCATTTAATTGCTGGATGCTGTAAGAGTCTGACCAATCAAGAGATCAATGTGAAATATGCTGGTGTCGAATAATGTTCAGATGGAGGCAGATTTTACATGTGTTGAGGATTGCAACTGTTTATTTTGTTGTTGTTGTTGTTGTTTGTTGCTTTCCCTTTCCATTTCCCTATACAACTTCTAATTTCAGGAAACTAATTAATAAATTCTTATGTAATGAGGATTTTCTATATAAATATATGCACACTGTCACTGCAGTGTTAGTTTTTTTAAATGAAAGATTTAAAAAGACAAACCACCTCACTAGGTCTGCTGAGTCTAGAGTAGTAGAAGGTCTCCGTTCTGGTTCTGTCCTAGTCTATCTCCTTTTGTCATCTTGAGAGGCAGGACTGCCCTGTGAATGACCTTATCTGCATCAGCATCTCATATTGGACTCATCCTTTCTTGAAGTCGGGGCTATCAACCAACTGCACAGTTCTCAGTCATCCCACTGCAGCCACTACCGCTTCCTCAACACAATTTCTATGTGCTAGTTTATAAAGCCACATTATGCTGGATGCTCCAAAGGTGTCACTTCTTCCAAGGTGAGTGTTCTGTTAGTTCTTTCTGCAAAATGACCCTTCCCATGCTGCTGTGGAGTACGGAGTTTTGTAAATCTCTCAGGACTTAGGTGGGAAAAGACTACTTTCAGGCTGCTGGCTTACAGGAAGACACCCCCATTACTCAGAATTCCTTTCCCCAGAGACATTTCCTGACTGACTCCCTCTATCAGATATCCCCAGAAGCAGCTGGAACTAACCCTTCTCTGCTCACTGCCTTGCTGAAGATTTCCTTTTTAACTCTTTCATGTCCAAGGATGTTAGCTCTGCACAAAATATAATGGGCCAAAATTGTGAACTAGCAAGAACCTAGCCTATAGTAAGTCTAGTATCAGCCAAGGAAGGCTCCATAGATCTTGCTTCATACAGAAGATGTATATATCATGACAAGAATAGCATGGCATGGATTATTCTTGTTGGTTTATAATTTCCATTTTCAAAGCTTATTCAGTTATGTTGTATGCAAGATAAAAGATTCCCAAGCCATAACGAACCAATGGATAGATGAAGTCTTTATAGACATTTATATGTGGATTCAAATTTGAGTCACTTACTAGGTTTTTGAATATGGCAATTATTTAGTATTTTTGAGCCTCAGTTATCACATCTCTAAATTGGGGTAATAATGTCTTCCTGCTGAAACCTATAGGAGGATCAGAAGGTTTATACATAATGCACTTAGCACAGACCTTGGCAATAAGCAGGCCCTTAATAATCGGCAACTATTCTGAATATCAACTTATATGTTACAAGGCAAAAACGATTTTTTATAATAGTTAAAGCTTTAAAATTGTAACTAGAATTTTATAATCCAAGAGTGCATTCGGTCTCTCAGCCCAGGCTTCAGCTACAGTTGTTTTGAAGACAGGCTTGAAAACAGTTATTTAATACCTCACCCAACCTCTGCCCAATAAAGACACCATCCAGTGAACTACAGCAACAGAAAACTTCTTAAACTTTGGACCTCTTGGGGCTTCACACGTTTCCTAATCAATCAACTTCCTCACTAAGGCCTATGGGCGAATACTTAAAAGAGATCAGTATCTCACCTTAAGAGGCCTATGACAACTAGTGAACAAATAACCGAATGACTCTTCAATCAGCACCTACCAACCCCTCCCACTTGAGAAAATGTGCAAAACGGAAAAAAGGTTTTCCCCGCAAGAATTCCTGTATGATATACTGCCTTGACCTGCACCTAAACAGTTCAAATCATGAAAATAAGAATCTTTTATGGTTACTGGGAAAATTCATAGTTTATCATATTCTGTCGGCTGGAGAGGAAGAAAAGACTTGGCCAGGTTCCTGAGGGAAAGATAGCCTGTCATATTTGCTGAGATTTATGTATGAAAAAGCATTCAGGATGATACTGTTGTGCAAGATGTCCCCCTCCTGCTCAGAGCTCCATCCATGCAAGGCGAATAGGAGGGGCTTCCAAAACTGCCCAGAGCTGAAGGTAAAGGAGGAACCAGAGTGGGGGTGGAGGCAGGGGGAAGAGAGAAGACACTCAACTGCCATCATTTAAACCTCTTGATTATTTAAACTTCTGCAGAATAATGATTGCATATTTGAAGGAAATACATCTGTTTCTTTCCCTCCCCACCCCCATGTGGTTTTCTAATCCCGAGGTAATTACGTTTTGACAAAAATTTATTGGGACATCTGTTTTTTCCCTTAGATCTGCAGGTCACTGCGAGACTCTAACAGCAGCCCAGCAGAGAGCTGCGCTGGAGAAACCGAGCACAATGGTTGGCCAGGTCCAGGGCATGCACGCTGAGCAGGGGTTGAGTTGGAGACAGAAAGGGCAGGCCCGTGGTGCCACCAGCCCACATCTTCTCATGTGTCACCTCGCTTGGTTCACCGCAAGGACTCAGCATGCGATTCTGGCCTAGGAAGGTGAAGGGTTCCAGGATATGGCAGAGGAGGGGAAGGAGGGGGGCTGGCTGGTAATAGGCTGGCAGTGTGCATCAAGTTCCAGGCATTTCCTAAGTTGGCATCCAATATAAAAATAATTCATGGAGGGAAGGGGGTGGGGGTGTAATGCACAGGCCATATGTTTGAAACCCCTGCCCATAATGGCTGGCTGCAGTAACCAGCGTCTGGTGCCACCAACTACATTAAATTAGGGTACCCTACAGAGGCACAGAAATCAAAAAGATTTCTCCTCCTTCCAGCATTTGTTAAAACATGGACCAACCTAGGAACTATACCTATACATAAAACTTCTCTTTAAAAAAAAAAAAAACAAAAAAACAAAAGTAGCTTCATTTTAGTCTACTCATTTTGGTGACAAAACCACCCAAACTTGCCAAGTTCTCTTTTTTCACAAATCTCAGCTCCCATGCCTCTATCAGAATTATACAGGGAGCACCTTTTCCCCATGTTTGAGTCTTCATAAGTTTATTCTCTGAGGTGTCCAGCCCAATATCTTGACCTGATGTTTGAAAAAGTGTCTCAGTGATTTGTCTTTGTGCCAAATGAAACTTTGAAACATTCTGAGATGTTTGTGCCATTAAGAATTTAATTGGGAATTTCAGTAATTAAAATTCTATCTCCCTTTCCTCTGGCTTACTGACTAAAAATAAACAAATAGAAAAAGTTATAACCCAGGTATTTCAATTTAATAAAGCCACCAAGAAACAGTCAACTATTTCTTTTTCCCGAAGAGTATCAAATGATCATTTCAATGGTTACATATAAATATCTACTGCTCCACACCAAATTTAAGAAAATAAGATGCCTCTGGGTATAATAGAGCTTCTCTGCCATCAATGGATAAAAGGCATGCTATTCCCTGAATTACTTTACAAAGTAATGAGCAAATTCACAACTTTCAGATGAAAACACTGAGGCAGAGGCAAGTGTTTCCTGCCTCAATTGATCCTCCCATGTCAACCTCTCAAAGTGCTGGGATTACAGGTGTGAGCCATCATGCCCACACAGCTTAAAATGAGTTTTTAAAGGGTGGAATAAGGATGCTTAAGCAGGTCTCATTAAAGCTATGAGTCTTTTTTTCTTTAATGTAAATTATAAGCTCAAAGAGAGTAAAAAACACTTTGGGGTACGTCTTAGCTTGGGCTGCCATAACAAAATACCATAAATCTGGTGGCTTAAACAACAAACATTTATTTCTCACAGTTCTGGAGTCTGAAAGCCCAAGATCAGGGTGTCAGCATGGCTGAATTCTAGTGAGGGCCCTCTTCTTGGATTGCAGATGCCCACCTTCTGGCTGTGTTCTCACATGGCAGAGAGAGGAAGTTCTGGTCTCTCTTCCTCTTCTTATAAGTACACCAGTCCCATCATGGGCCCAACCCTCATGATCTCATATGAACCTAATCACCTCCCGAGCGCCTTACCTCCCAATACCAACACACTGGGGGTTAGGGTTTTAAAATATGAATTTTGGGAGGACACATTCAGTTCATAACAAGGTATTTAAACTTTCCAACTGCAGAATTATGAGGTTCAAAGAACATTAAACTCGACTATGTTTCATTTTTGAACTTGGATATAATATCCTAAATTATATCATGGCACAGGGCACTCAAATATTTTTTTAAATAAATTTGTTCACTCTTTTCACACTATCTATTTTTGTGCCAAAATATATAGAAAATGAATCATGGAAGCAGTACTAATCATGGTTAAAAAATTATAAAGGACAGATGTGTGTGTGTATGTGATGGATGGTGGTGGTTAGTGTGTTCAATGTAGTTTGGAGGAAAGCAATAAACATACTTATGGCTGTAACACTGGAAAATCAATCCTCAACACACACCACTTATCTGCACACTCTAGTCTGGGAGCTAAAAGTGTTGTATGCCTCGTCCTCAGGTGCCAATGTGCATGCATGCATTTGTGTCCATGTATGCTGTGTGTTGGGGTGGGGATTAGGTGGGATACGAGTCTCCAAGACTCTCTTCTCTGTTGCTCTTCTAAGTAAGGCTTCATTTGAACAAAAGTTATAAACACTTCAAAATTAAACTGCCTAAAACCCATTGCTCCACTCTTTCTTACTGCATCATTTATTCATAAATACACACAAAGCCCTTTTTAAACTAATTTCTCCTCCAAAGCAGAGACATAGAACAAGAAGAAGCTTCCAGGATAACAAATTTCAACTTCTTTAGGTTAGATCTTGCAGAAATACTGGGAAAGAGAATGGATTTTGACTTCTTACTTAAAAAGACAATATTAACACGAGGTCCCAGAATCCATGCTACTTCTCATGCTGTTTCTTGACATGCCATGCTGTCTTCTTCCACCTCTTTCCACCAAAATCCTCTCCCAAATCCCTTAAGAAACAGCTTAAACATCTCTCCCAAAAGCCTTTCCTGGCCCTCTCCCCTTTAGCGCTAACATTTTTAGCGACCTCTCTGTGCTTCAGTTTCATCTTCCGTAACGTGAGAAGAACAATAGTGCCATGGCATAACGAGAAATCTGTGTACCTTACAGTCTCCCATGCTAGACTGTACTTCCCTGTTCCTCAAGACACAGAATAGTACCAGGAACATTTAGATATTTAACAAATGATGGCTTCACTGACTTTAATAGAATATAACCAGGGAATTTCAAATGGCCAGGCTGATCTCCCCCACCCACCCCAATGGAAATGGCAAGGGATGCTGCTTGTCCTTATCTTGGAGGCAGTGTGAGGACTAAGGAGCACAGGACTGAGAATTAGCAACATGAGGTTTGAGCCCTGCCTCAGCTTCTCACTAGCTGCTTGACACTGGGAAACTCACTCCACCTCTCTGGACCTCCCTGGCTTATCCTCAAGATGAAGGGGTGGGGCTAGGTGATCTTGGGCTCTGACACTACAAGACTCTCACATAATTAAAACCCCTGAACATTTTCTTCCCAGAGGCAGCTGGGCAGTCAGTCCTGCACATCAGAGGCTGCTGCTCCCCAGAAAACAGCCAGTAGCCCAAGGGGGAATACTGGGTGCACAGGTCCCCCATTGACATTTAGGTAAATTACAGAAATCTGTGTACCTTACAGAGGGAAACTCTTCCGCTCCCAGATGAAAATAATTTGGTCCTTCTTCTCAAGCCTATTTTCCTGTCGGTGACGTATTTAGAGTCACTGTTTCAATTTTCCATTTTGAGACATCATGGGGGCATCTTTTAACAAAAACAAGCTGCACCCAAATCCACCAGCTTGCTTGGACGTGTTCAGACGCACTCACCAGAACCCATGGGGTCTGCGCGTGCGTCTGAGTGCTCTCACAAGAGTTCAGGCACACAAAGAGCAGCAGCTGGATGGATGGTCTGGGAGGGCTGAGCAGAGGGCCCTCTGCCAAACCCTGTTCCTTTAATTCACCTAAACACTGACCTTGAAAAATTGCCCTTTATGGGATGTGATGAGGTGTGAATTCAATCTCCATCCTCACTTGGGTCCTGTCATTTTCTGCACTGTGATTGCCAGTTGTGCCAGACAACATCAACTGGACCACCAGAGGGTTGGTGAGATTGAGAAGGTCCTCCGGGGAAAGCTGAGAGCAAAAGGCCCTGGAAACTCATTTCAGTCATGGGCCTCTCTCTTGCCATGTTTTTCTCCTTGGCTGCAATCAAACCAGCAAAGGCTGTTACTGGTTCAGTGGCATCGCCCTTGGAGTTTAAGTAAGCTGTCTTTGATTGTTGAGCAAAAGGAGTGTTCGTCTGAGACGAGGCTTTGGAAGGTTCTCTGTTCACCCCTTTCCTCCTTAAATTCTCAGGCTCATGACCCAAACCAACTCCCTGCAAACTTACTATGAGTGAGGGTGAGAGATAGGAGCAAGCGTTCTGCAATTTTTCTTGCACTCAAAGAATCAGATGCAGTCGATTTAACTTCATCAAATCACTGACAAGTGCTGATAGAGAGGATGGAAAATATGCAAGGCCAGAGAACAGCCAAAATCCTACAGTTTCTATCAGTATTAAAGCCAGATGTTCCACTGACTGTTCACATTTGATAAAACCTGATGACAAAGGCTTCTGCCTGGGATCTGTGGATCCCAGGTTCCATTCATCAGCACGTGGTTCATGTGGCTATACACCAGGCCAACTGGATAGCATTTAATGCAGCACCAGGCCTTCTGTGAAGACAAAACTGGTCCTGCTTTGTCTGTGGGCTTCTATAGGTTGTTGTGACTTGAACAGATCTGTTTACGCTACATTTGCTATGGCAACGTTTATCTGATATGGACAAAAGATTCTTGAATTAATAACACTTGACTCAGGCCTATGATTCAACAAGAGGTATTCAAACTGTTTAAGTGAAGGCGATGTTTTCTTTGAAGCCAATTAATACAGCAACAAACCTTTGGCTGAAGTGATCCAAAGTGCAGCAAGTAAGTGTTACCATGTTCTGCAAACCATCAAGCTAACCCTGCAGTGAGTGACTGAAGAGGGAAAAAAGAAATAAATGCACATTCAGTTGGCATAAATCTCAGATCATAGCCCAGGCAATTTCACATTTTAAGAGGGGACTTGCAGAGGTGGCTTTTGTTCAGTCTGACAACATTTTTTACCTCAGCTATAAAGTGTAAGAAGGCCCTGAACACAGAAATGACTGTGAATTCACCTTCCAACCTTCTTTTCCCCCTTGACAATTGAAGGCTATAGCTGGCCCAGTCCTCCTTCAACCTGTCCCTGAGTTGTAACCCCCACAGGGGTCAGGTGACTTGATTTGATGGCAGATCTTTTCTGAGAAGCAGATGTAGCCCCAGGGGCTCAGGTAAATGGCTTTCCCTCCTTTCCCCCTAAAGCTCCCAAACAGAGGTTTCCTTTTCTTTCCTCCATTGAAAAATTGCCAGCACTCTATACTGTACAGCTAACCCAAAAACAGGCAATGGAGAATGATGTTAATTTAAACTTCTGCCTTATTAAGTAACAAAACCCAGAAATAATGTGATCAAAGCCAAAAGACACAAACTTCTGCCATCTTTCTTGAGATAAAAGCAGTAAAACACCCATTAAATGAAGGAGGCTTGGACACTTAATAAAAATAGCTAATTAAGTGTTGGAGTAACTTAGCATTTTGCCTCATGAGTCCTGCAATACTCAAGACTAGCCTGTATCCCTTCCAATCTCACTCCTTCCTGCTGTGGTTCAGGCCATCACATAATTCTTTTTTCGTTCCCTTCATTATGTGCCAGAGACTGTTGTATGTACTGGGAGTACAAAAGTGAACAGTAGACCAGATTCTGGCTCTGGAGCAACTTATACTAGTAGTAGTGGATTTGGTGAGCAGAACAGAACAAGCAGGTGTTAAATTCTTACACAAAATAAATCAGCATAAGAAGAATGAATGGGGGTGGGAGGAGACAGGGGCTGTGTCTTGGCCATCTCATCAAAATCCTGAAATGCCCATAACAGTTTCTCCCTTGGAATGGACCCCTTCTCTTTTCGTGTGTCCTGTTATGGAGTCTATTTTTCAACGGTGTGAGTGAATTCAGTGCTATACAAGTTTTCTTCTCTCTTCCTCCTCCTCTTCTTCTTCTAGTCTGCAATATTTTTGAAAATGCCTACAATATGCCAAATATACAAAAAATAAAAGAGGCCCAGTGCTCAACCAACCAGGGCCCACCATCTTGCTATGAAGGCGGCAGTTCGCATCAATAACCCTCATCGGTATAAAGCTGTGGTTTCCTAACTTTGCCAGGTGACAGAGCTATGAGCAGTCAGTTTAAAATGCAGATGCCTGGAATCCACCCCAGATCCTGCCCAAATGAAGTAGTGTAGAGTGGGAGGGGGACAGAAACACTTAAATTTTAATCAACCCCTCCCCCATTAATTTCAACGTAGAACGAAAATTGAGACAAACACTGAGATCTACAGCATCAAGGAAAACACACCAGACTTAAAGGGCAGAAGTTACTAAAGCTCCTTAGGACAGACCTGCGGCCTTATTAGGTTTGGGATTCTGAGCTTTTAATAGTAGCCAGCCCCAGGTGCAACTCATTCAATGGAAAATTAATAAAAGAAGATGTAAGTTCTTTTTTTTTTTTTTTTTTTTTTTTTTGAAGACGGAGTCTCGCTCTGTCACCCGGCTGGACTGCAGTGGCCGGATCTCAGCTCACTGCAAGCTCCGCTTCCCGGGTTTACGCCATTCTCCTGCCTCAGCCTCCCGAGTAGCTGGGACTACAGGCGCCAGGCACCTCGCCCGGCTAGCTTTTTGTATTTTTTAGTAGAGACGGGGTTTCACCGTGTTAGCCAGGATAGTCTCGAACTCCTGACCTCGTGATCCGCCCGTCTCGGCCTCCCAAAGTGCTGGGATTACAGGCTTGAGCCACCACGCCTGGCCAGAAGATGTAAGTTCTGATCCAGAATAAATTTGGTTCAGATTCCTGTGTAATAAAAGAAATCGTATCACCTCTGATTAGTCTTGTGTAATTTAAATGAAATAAAATATGAAAGAACTATTGTTGTATTTTGCAGATAATAGATGTTCTGAAATTGACAGTTTTCACTAGCCTTGGCTTCCTTCTATAGATCTAGATCAATGTCATAAATGCTGCAGTGGGATTTGAATTTCACTTCAACTTTCCTTCTTTTTTTTTTTTTCTATGAGCAGGAAAATATTTAAGAGAAAAGCATCCTTGTTTCCCATTTTTCTTTGTAGTCAATACTAATAGATGGATTTTTTTTTCTTTTGCCTCCAGCCATTTTGATGAGAAAAGCACAGATAACACTCATCACTAGAAGTTGACTATGTACACACTGGTAGCCAGGAAAATCCTAGAAACATAGGCTAGATGGACTTTTCAGGATCAACTGACCCAGCCCTTCTGTGTTTTACATCAGAAACCTGGGGCCAGAGAGGGCAAGTAATTTGTCCACAGTCACAGAGCCAGCTAATGGCAGAGCTGAGACAAATACCTAATGAAATGGTGATTTTCAAATTTTCTTTTTGTAGTCTTGTGCCCCAAAGATCATGAAGGAGATAGGGAGCAGGTGAAAAGAGTAGAGGGGTCCTCCAGTCTTACTTCAACTAGAGAAAGTCAGCTTTTTATCTCTTTTGTATAGTTAAACGTCCTCAGTATAATTTCACTTGAAGACACAATTTTACCACTAAAGATAATGGAAAAACCCTGCATTATACCACCATGCAGTTTCTGTCACAGGTTGCATTATTTGTTTCCTTCCTACTGCCTAACTCATTGCAACTGTTATAAGAAAGCAATGAAATGATTTTAGGCATTGTGCTTGGAGCCTAGAGTTTCCATGTTATCTTCCATCCAAATGTCTTTCTTCCCTAAAACAAGATCAAAACATCACGAAACTTTCACTGAATATGTACAAGAGAACAAATTAATACAATGTGACCCCGTAGGTTTAAGATTACAAGTGCTTAGGGGATAGTGAAAACAAAATAAGGGAAGTCTTCTCAAATATGGTGTTGTAGATTTGGAAATAATTTTTAGCTCTTCATTATTTTCTAATAATTTCAAATCTGCTTATGGTTAGAAGGTTGATTTACTTTTCCATTTTCCCCTTAAGACTTTTTAACAAAGGATGAGTAAAAAGTCTAGCTAGGATTAAAGGTAGATGTGCCAGGGGGTGCTACTTACTTACGCAATGGCCATTCCTTGTGAACAAACATCAGTTTTACTGAAGGAGGAAATGGGTTTATCCAAGTATGTATCCAACCTCCCTTACATTTGGGGGATGTCATGTGACTGTATTATGATCAATGTGATAAGTGTATAAATTAGAGAAGAACTCCCCAAATATCTCTTCAAACAAAATTGGCACATTTTTGCCTCTTACTCACCCAGTTTTTCCTGTCTGAACATAGACATGATTGTTGGCATACCAGCAGTCATCTTGAGAGCAGGAGGACAGGAGTTATACCCTAGGGCTGGGTGCGGTGGCTCACACCTATAATCCCAACACTTTGGGAGGACAAGGACGGTGGATCACTTGAACCCAGGAGTTCAAGACAAGCCTAGGCAACATGATGAAACCCTGTCTCTAAAAGAAATGCAAAAATTAGTGGGGTATGGTGGCACAAGCCTGTAGTCCCAGCTACTTGGGAGGCTAAGGTGGGAGGGTCACTTGAACTTGAGCCAGGGAGATCTGATTGTGCCACTGCACTCCAGCTTGAACAACAGAGAAAGACCCTGTCTCAAAAAACAAACAAACAAACAAAAAAGTGTTACGAATGGAAGAGCACAAAGCTAGAAAGGCCTTAAGTCTTTCACGGCCAGCCTCAGCCTCAGTGCCCATCTCCAAATGTGTTTTCATGAGACAAAATAAACCCCAATGTCTTCAAGCCACCATTTTGTCATTGTTGCTGTTGTTTGTTTTGCTTTCTAATATTTGTTACTAGCAACCAAACAGAATTCATAGCTTAGTAGGCAGACCAAAGTACTAAAAATGAAGCTAAGCTTAAAAGCATTTCCTATGTAACAGGAAGCATTATCTGCCAAAAATCTGCCCAAGAAAGCTTGTTCAGGTGAGACTTCCTGACTTTTTTATGTTTTGCCAGCACTGAAAGGTTGGAAAGTGCACATGAACAGTAAAGTACATGGGCAGCTGTCCAAAGAGAATGATTTTATGTTTACCCAGCACCATACAATGAACAGTGCTGGATACGTGTTGTCCATGTGTCTATATTCCTAGGACTCAATTGAATAAAAGAAAGTGAAAATTCAAATCATTTTCAAGACAGACTTATGGTATGTGAAAAAGCCATCTAGGGCACACCACTAACTTTGACAAGACCATTTTCAGACTTGCCATATGACTGTAATATTAAATGACATCCGTATCTACCACCCCTTTGCTTAGCGTCTGTATCAGTTCTCTTAGGCAATGTAGACTAAAAAGCATAACACCACTGAGTCTCTAGTACAGCTTCCAAAGCCATGATGAAGCATAGAAAGTGTGCATTGAACACATTTGTATACGTGTCATGTATAGAGAACAGCAGAGTCGAACAGAGCATGTCTTTTGAAGTCCTGAAGTTGACTAATGAGCTGGGTGGAAAACGGCATTGAGAGTGTTTCCCTCTGGCCTCTGCAAGATGGAGGCAATCGACCACCCTCAGGATATGTGCTCAGCAAGGCACTGGGGTTATCACCAGGGAGCTCAGAGGCACTCAAATATAGTTATCAGCAGACACAGCAGCAAATCAGAGAGCCAAGGGTGTGGCCATCTGAATGCTAGAAGCACCCTACCTTAAAGACCTTCAGTGGAGACCCCAAATAGGAAGGACCAATAGTGGCCAATGATGCTGATGGACACATAAAAGATTGTGATTTACCTGGCAGCAGTTTTATTTTCTATAGGCAGGCAACACTCTATACTTACATAAGACACACTATACAATATAAGTGTGTAATTGACAGATATACAATATGTTCTATGAATTAAGAATATACTGACAGATACAACAGACACACAATATATCCTATGAGTTAACCATGGAAAGTGAGGCTTACAGAGATTAAATAAGTTTTCCAATGTCATATAGCTCATAAGTGGCAGCTAATATTCAAACTCAAGGCTGTCTGCCTCTAAAGCGCATACCTATAAATCCTATACCATGTAAGTTCTTTAAGAGGAAGACTTTCCCAAAGTTGATGGCTAGGGGCCCTTACTGAAGAGTTGTAACTAAAGCAAGAGTTCTTTTGCTTTGATGAAAAGGTTAGTGCTAACCTTTTAAGTGGTGGTAAAGAATGATGCACAGCATTGGAGTGTGGAAGTGTCCTTGTGTTCTGAGAAGAACGTGTGTTGTATGTTGACTTCTCCAGTGGATGCATGAGGTACATGTGAACAGTGGGTTGGAAGACAGCCTGCAAAGCTTTAAACTCCAACCAAAGTAAATAAATGCATCTTATTGGGTTTTTTTTTAAGGCAGTTGTGGCCATATATTAAAATTTGAACTTTGTGCCTCAGGAATGGGGAACAAGCACAGGGAAAGTAGAGGAAGCCATAATCTAGAAAAATAATGGAATTGCTTGTTATAGGGTACCACCAAAGCTTAACTGTCTCTGTGATGGTGATAGTGCATAATTTATTTGAACTTATTGCAGTGTTGAAAATAGTTCATGAATCCCTCATTTCCATCTTCATGAATCTACAAGGAATCTAAAGACTCTTAAGTTGGAAAACAATGGGCCTGGGGAAACTCACTATGGGGAAAAGTGCAGAGGGTGAGGGAGAAATCACTATCACAGAGACAGTTAAGCTTTGGTGGTGCCCTGTACCAAGCAATTCCATCGTTTTTCTAGATTATGGCTTCCTCTACTCTCCAGAACCCGTGATTGTTCCCCATTCCTGAAGCATAAAGTCTAAATGTTAATACATAGCCACAACTGCACTAAAAAATCCAGTAAGAGCCGCTAGGTGCTGCTGTGGACTGTGGGCCACCGGGGTAGGTAAAGGATCCCAAGATGGCTGGGCAAAAACTTGCTCTAAAAACCACTGACTGGGTAACTTCTTGGGAGATCATACCCTGAAACCAAAAGGCCATTGCTAATTCCCTGACATCCTGGAATGAGACTCTTACCTCCAGATTGGCTATTTTACCTAAGAATCCACCAGCTATCGACTGGACTTACTACAAGACCAATGTGGCCAAGGCAGGCTTGGTGGATGACTTTGAGAAGAAGTTTAATGCCCTGAAGTTTCCTGTACCAGAGGATAAATATACTGCCCAGGTGTATGCTGAAGAAAATGAAGTTGTGAAAATTTGTGCTGAGTGGGTGTCTCTCTCAAAGTCCAGGATTGGAGAACATGAGAAACAGCTGGAGAAGATAAGGAACTTAATTCCATTTGATCAGATGACCACTGAGGACCTGAACGAAGCTTTTCCAGACACCAAATGAGACAAGAAAAAGTATCCCTATTGCCTCACCAACCAATTGAGGATTTATAAAATTGAGTCCAGGAGGAAGCTCTGGCCCTTATATTACACATTCTGGACATTAAAAATAAAAATAATTATGTAGAAAAAAACCCAATAAGATGCATTTATATACCTTGGTTGGAGTTTAAAGATTGCAGGATATCTTCCCCGCCCCCCCCCCCACTGCCTTCATGTACCTCATGTGTTTACTAGAGAAATCAACACACAACACGTTCTTCTCAGAACATAAGGACACTTCCACACTCCAATGCTGTGCGTCACTTTTTACCACCAACTAAAATGCCCTCCCTTGTTCCCCACATGGCTAAATATTACCTGTTCTTAAAGGCCTAGCTCAAATGTCAACTCCTTCTAGAAGCTTCCTTCAGGCCTGATGCCCTACTTTACCTCTGCATTGCCCAAACTGAATTGCCCTAAGAGAATGTATTGCCCTTTTCACTTTTTTAGATCTCCATTTGATACTGTATTGTTGTTTATTTATTTCGCTTAAGTGTGTCTATGAGCTAAGTACCATAATTTATTCATATATGAATCTCTAGACCCTTTCAAGTTTCTGATATATATTGGACAATGAAGATAGATAGAATGCTTGAATAAATTTTATAATATATACAAATTATATATATTTATTGTGTACAATATGATTTTTTTTTTAAACAGAGTCTTGCTCTGTTGTCCAGGCTGGAGTGCAATGGCATGATCTCAACTCACTGCAACCTCCGCCTCCTGGGTTCAAGCGATTCTCATGCCTCAGCCTCCCAAGTAGCTGGAATTATAGGCATGTGCCACCATGCCTGGCTAATTTTTGTATTTTTAGTAGAGAGAGAGTTTTGCTAGGTTGGCCAGGCTGGTCTCGAATCCCTGGGCTCAAGTGATCTGCCCTTCTTAGCCTCCCAAAATGCTGGTGTTACAGGTGTAAGCTGTAACCCCAGCACAGGTGTAAGCCGTGCCTGGCCAATATGATGTTTTGAAATAAGTATACACGTGGAACACTCAATCAAGCTAATTAACTTTTGATTGACCAGGTGAATGTCTTGGGTATAACAAGTAATCCAGGTGCTCCCCTTTCGGCACTCACCATTCTGACCTTTGAGCTACTGATTGCTGAACAGATGCTATGGTGTGATCTCATTCATTCCACCTTCAGCAAGCAAGTGGATCTCCTGAATACTCAGTGGAAATGTGTCTTCCTTTAACTTCTAACCCTTATTCAACTTGTGTTTCCTTGAGTCTAAGTTACATCAGTCTTCCATGTGGTAGAAATTCAGTATTTTACACTAACGATGACCCAATCCTTCTAGATAAGCTTTTCAGATAAAATATCAATAGTATTATCAAGCTCAGTTTTTCTTTATACTTACTGTGCTTACAGTAACTTTCACATTAGCTCTTTAGAGTAAAATATAGTTTCCCAAAAATTGGGGATGTCACAGCTACATCTTTGCAATGAGGGTAGGAACTTGGTCAACCATTAGTGTTCAGGTTCTGGTCACAGGTGTGTGGACTGGAGAGCATCTGCTTTTTCACAAAGAGCAGCTTAAACAATGGAGGCCTCATAGGAGACAAGGTGTCCATCATTATGTGTGAGGCTTTGTGTCCGGGTTAACTGACCAGTTCAGAGAAATAGAAGAGTCATCTAGGAAGGTTTCCTCAACTTCTCCTCATCAAGATATATTTAATACTCTAGATTACTCTCTGCTGTTGCTCCAGAAAAGAACTTAATGATTTTCTTCCTCCTCTTTCTTAAATTGGAAGCAAGACATATACTACCTGAGCAATATGGCCATGCCATATTAGGCTGTGCTTGTTGGAATAAGGAGTGTCTGCCTTTAAAAATAAATCAATACATGGTTCTAAAGGATGCCACAAGTTAAGCAACATAAATAATTACATTAGGCTTCAGTAATCATTTGGGATCCATCTGGGGGAGAACAGCACAACCAAAAACCCAAGCTTGCCTCTGCAGGTGAAGCTCCAAAAAGCTCAGGCTGGGTCTCAAACAGTGATTCTCAACTCTGCACATTTGATTCACCTGGGGAGCTGTTACCACTAGCCAGGCCCACTCCTTTATGAGATTCGAACATGAAGCCAGTATTGAGAATCACTGGCATAGAAAGAAAATGGTGGCCTGTGGAAGTGGGGGTCACCAGAGAAGCTGGGAACCCCTCAGAAAGTAAGTCCCCAACATCAACAGAGAGCAGCTAATTTTGCTCATTATCCAAGAGCCTCAGGCTACTGTCCCTCTGGTCTCCTTGGGTGAATGAAACCTGTATGTCCCTGGGTGACCAAGCCAGTCACCACTTGGTGGTGGCTCCAAGCCAAGCAGCACATTCCCTCTGCTTGCTTCTCCCTCATAAACTTCTTGGTCTGCCAGATTTCCTCAGAGGGAGCCTCAGGACACAAAAAGAATGGGGAGGTCAAGGCAGCTGTGGTAATAATACCTCCCAGTATTGTAGCCTTCCTTAACAATCATCCCTCACCTAACACTGCGCTCAGGAGGTCACAGAGCAGCCCAATAATAATGATCACATTGATAATTAAGTATCTAAGTGTCTGCTATGTGGCACCAAGCTAGATGCTTTCCATATATTATATTTTTTGCAAAGGTATATTATCTCTACTCAATGGGGATATCAGAGCTCAGAGTGTTTAGTTAACTTGTCCAAAATACACAAGGCTAGAATGAGCCCAAATCTATCTGGCTCTGTAACTCATGTCTTTCTATGTCATATCGCCAGTCCTTAACTCTTACCTACTACAGAGTGTCATTACCTGATCCTGAGATTAAATGAAGTCAGCCCAAGAAAACACCTTGGGGAAAGTGGAAAGCATGGGGCCAAGAGATTAGTGACTAGTGTCATTCATACTTCAAGGTGTACGAGTTCTCTAACTCCCCTTCTGTTAGTGAGAAGGAACCAGGCAGAGGGAGAGATCAGCTGGGATACTCTGGAGAACCAGAATTTGCATTTTACCAAGCACTGGGGAGGGAAGGGGAGAGGACAGCAAAGAGGGGACTGAGTGTTCAAAGGGGTCAGATAAGGCCTAGGTAATTTAACACGTATAAACTTTGCTTTTCCCCCCCTAAAACCTGCTCCTCCTCTCTGCTCCTGCCAAGCAAAACTCATTTAATTCTTGTGCGATTAACCAATAATCATGGGAATGCCAATAAGTCAAAGGCAGGGAATGGATTTCTAGTTTCATAGCTGCAACTTGAGAAGACTGATCAGGAAGTTGGTGAGAAAAAGAGGTAGAGAGGGAAGGAGGAGCATGGTTTGGGGTCAAAGGTGTAATAAGAGGGAAAAAACAAACGAACAAAAAAACCAAGGTTAAATTTTACTCTGTGCTGAGATTCCACTCTTTTGGCCCTAGCCAGAAAAACAACCTTTGTCCCATGGCAGCCAACTGGAGGGCTAGTGCCTACATTTTAGGTTAAGCCAAGAAGTGAAAAACTTAACTTTTAGTTTGAGCATGCAACATTCCCGAGATTGGGTTAAATTCTTCCCTGGTCTCCTCTTCTCTCATCCAAACAAGGGGAGGTGGGTGCTCATGCTGACAGAAGGAGGGATCTTGTCTCTCCCTGGAGACCATATCTGCACACTGCTTCTTAGGTCCTTCCCTTGGCATAAGCAAAAGGCAACTGCAGGAAGCCAATGGTCAGACAGACTTTCCCACAATACCAAGTTAGCACCATGTCAGGTCAGAAGAGTTCTCTGAAAGCCAATACAAACAGAGCCAGGCATATTTCCCAGAGGGACGTCCCCTTTTCTTGGCCAATGTGATGTCCAGATTGTTTCTCAGCTTGGCTGCTGCCCACACATCCATACTGGCAAGCCAAGTCCTAGGGTTGATTTTCAAATCTCCCCGAATGACAAGCCTGCTCCCTCAGCAGGGACTGAGAGCAACGGTGATCTTGGGAATCAGAAAAGGGGAAACCCTCCCTGTCCTCTATCCCTGCTGTGCAAAGAAAGAGAAAACTAATAAAGTGTGATGTGGAGGTGATGCCTGATGAAGGTGCACTGGAGGAAGGAAGGCTGAAATACAGTGCTAATCAGACAGGAGACTGAGAATTTTAAGAAGTCGAACTCTGTTTTTATCCCCTTTGAAATTAGAACCTTAGGGGCACTAAGTTTGGCTTCAATCTATGGGGCTGTCCATAAATTCATCTATAAAAAGGTCAAGGGGAGACAGATCCAAAACTGATCACGACAATGTCTAGCATCCTTTCTGGTCTATTATGTACCAGGCATACTCCTTTTGTTTATTTTCTTTTCTTTTTTTTTTTTTGAGAACAAGTTTTGCTCTAACTGCCCAGGCTGGAGTGCAATGGCACAATCTCGGCTCACCGCAACCTCTGCCTCCCAGGTTCAAGTGATTCTCCTGCCTCAGCCTCTCAAGTAGCTGGGATTACAGGCATGTGTCACCACGCCCAGCTAATTTTTTATTTTTAGTAGAGATGGGGTTTCTCCATGTTGGTCAGGCTGGTCTCAAACTCCCAACCTCAGGTGATCCGCCCACCTCGGCCTCCCAAAGTGCTGGGATTACAGGCGTGAGCCACCGCGCCCGACCATACCAGGGATAATAAATGATCTCATTTAATTCCCCACAACAAACTTTAAGGTAGGTCTTATTGTTTCCTTTTCATAGATGAAGATACAGAGGTCTCGAGAATTTTAGTAATTCACCCACAAATTTTGGTTCTCTTTGGAGCATTTGTCACCATTTGCCTCATTTATTTCTATTGAACTAGAGTTGCTCTCAGATTCTACTTAACCAGGAAACACTCATTAGAAGCCTTGCCCTGAACCAAGGAAAAAGAAAGCTTGGGCCAATTTTGCTTACTCTTGTGTCCCCAGTACAAATCCTGGTGCTGGCATAGTTGTTGTTAATAAGATTATATGAGAAAATGAGAAAATGAGAATGGTCCATCTTGGCTCCTGCTTTAAAGTGAACTATCTTCCCTACGTTGGAATTCAAGAAGCCTGAAAAACTGATGTCCAAGATACTGTGTAGTGCCAGATTATATGAGATTCATAAGTGTTTCATAAATGATCTTTCTCTCAAGAGTGTTTCAAAGCAAGACTGGACTACACTCCTATACTCTGCCCCTTTCTAGTTGGCTGGATGTATTTCCATGTCTGTGGCCTCTGCTTATAAGCATTTGATTTGCAGAAGTGTCAAGTCTGAAGATGAAGCTTAGCCATGTGAAATAAGGCACTTAACAATTCCTCGTTGAAAAATCACAGAAATGTTTTTTTTTTTTTTTAAGATATGTTTTACTCTCTTATCTATATTTCCTCAGAAAACAAAAAAGAAATAAATAGGCTGGGTGTGGTGGCTCACGCCTGTAATCCCAGCACTTTCGGAGGTTGAAGAGGGCAGATCATGAGGTCGAGAGACGGAGACCATCCTGGCCAAAATGGTGAAACCCCATCTCTACTACAAATACAAAAACTAGCTGGGCGTGGTGGTGCGTGCCTGTAGTCCCAGCTACTTGGGAAACTGAGGCAGGACAATCACTTGAACTGAGAGGTGGAGGTTGCAGTGAGCTGAGATCACATCACTGCACTCCAGCCTGGGCGACAGAGTGAGACTCCATCTCAGAAAGAAAGAAAGAAAAGAAAGAAAGAAGAAAAGAAAGAAAGAAAAGGAAAGAGAAAGAGAAGAAAGAAAGAAAGAAGAAAGAAAGGAAGAAAGAAAGAAAGAAGAAAGAAAGGAAGAAAGAAAGAAAGAAGAAAGAAAGAAAGAAAGAAAGAAAGAAGAAAGATGAGGTCGAGAGACGGAGACCATCCTGGCCAAAATGGTGAAACCCCATCTCTACTACAAATACAAAAACTAGCTGGGCGTGGTGGTGCGTGCCTGTAGTCCCAGCTACTTGGGAAACTGAGGCAGGACAATCACTTGAACTGAGAGGTGGAGGTTGCAGTGAGCTGAGATCACATCACTGCACTCCAGCCTGGGCGACAGAGTGAGACTCCATCTCAGAAAGAAAGAAAGAAAAGAAAGAAAGAAGAAAAGAAAGAAAGAAAAGGAAAGAGAAAGAGAAGAAAGAAAGAAAGAAGAAAGAAAGGAAGAAAGAAAGAAAGAAGAAAGAAAGGAAGAAAGAAAGAAAGAAGAAAGAAAGAAAGAAAGAAAGAAAGAAAGAAAGAAAGAAAGAAAGAAAGAAAGAAAGGAAGGAAGGAAGGAAGGAAGGAAGAAAGAAAAGAAAGAAAGAAAGAAAGAAAGAAAGAAAGAAAGAAAGAAAGAAAGAAAGAAAGAAAGAAAGAAAGAAAGAAAGAAAGAAAGAGAAAGATCCAAAGAAGTTCATAGGATTCCTTTTCCTCCTTTGCAGGAAAGGCAATTAAGATATACCTTCTTTAAAATAGTAAAATACATGTAATTTTCCACCTTTAAGACAAACAGTTCTCCATTTGTGGAGAAACTTCTGAAAATAGATGCATCTGCCCCAGTGCCAGAGCTTTGACACTTGTCTGTCCAAACTCACAGATCAGTTTTTCAGTATGTTATAGGTAGTCTGCTCTCCAGCGTGGCCATGATTAATTCTCTCAGCTCTGAGGAGGAGGAGGAGGAGGCCATTTGAGATCCTGAACCCCCACCTGGTTATGCCTCACTGTTGACTTCCATACCTGCCCAGAGCAATATGTGTTGGCTTTGGCATGTGTAAGGCCAGGCATTGCCATCAATGGAGTTAATTGTTTCGCAGAAGGCACCTGCACCTGCACGGCAGGCTCAAACAATAAGTCCATACCCAAAACCCCTCCTTTCTCCTCAGGGCACCTACTATGAAAGAAAACTTGTTGAGGCCTGGAAGCCCACTTTCATCATAATTAGGCTTCTGGGCCAACAGTTAACCACCACCATCTCTTGGTGAACACATGAAGCTACTTCCAAATCTTGGGTACCTGCAAAGCCATGGGGCAAGGCAGAGTTAGTATTGGCTCTGTGCTCTTCTTGCCTCTGAAGAATGTTAGGCTTCAAGAATGCAGAGCACTACACATGCTATAATTCTGTCCTGTGACTTCTGGATGCTTTAGTTTTCACAAAGGCACAAAGCAATCAGGCATTCTCATAATCCTGACATGTATGAGAACATCATCAGTGAGAGACCTGGTCACCTACCTGAACCAGGTCTTAACCAGAGTCACAACATAGCATCCCACACTGCAGTTCATGTCTTTCATATTCAGGTACACCTGGGTTTGAATCTTGGGTCCATCATATTAATAATGCATGAATTTGGAGTAAACTGCTTAATCTCTGAATCTCTCTTTTTCATCTGTAAAATGGAAATGATTATGCTTATTTTTGAGAATTTAATTGAAAATAATGGCTGTAAAATACTAAGCACAGGTTCTAACCCACAGTAATAAGTCCTTAATAAATTATAGCTATTACTCTAGTTGTTTCACTAAAAGCCCAATGATGAATTCAGTTTTAAAATATGGTAGTAGAATAACTGACAATATATTGAGTTTTGAATGTCCACCTTCACCAAAATGTATTGAGGTGTATAATTTTGAAATTGAAATTGGTGACCAAACTATTATTACACATCACACAAATCCTAGAAAACAGAGATCAATGGTTGCTTTGGTTTGTAGTTAAAATTTGGGGTTAAGAGAATTCTGAAATCTTCAAGTTCTATAATATTTAAAAAAAACACACACATACTTCGTTGGACCAAATTTTAAGACATATGTTAAGAAGTTTAGGTCTTCTAGTCAGATGCTATTTAAATTTATTATTTCCCACTATTTGTTGGGACAAATCACTTCATCTCTCTGTGCCTCAGTTTTCTCATCTGTGAAATAAGAGTATTATCAGTATACTTCTATCAGTCTTATGTGGATTGAATAAGATAATACAAGTAAAAGACAGCCCAGGGCATGACTCAGTAATAATTCAACAAATGGTAACTCTACTCTTACATTGCTGCCAACAAAACTGTTTCCCTCTTATTTGAAATGTTTCCTGCCCTCTACCATCCTCTGTGATGGACCTTTGTCACTGTTAACAGGAAAATCTTGACATTGGCGGCTTGGTTATTTCTAACAGGTGCTATTGATTTGACTTATTTCTCCTCACAACCTTCCTTTAAACCCAACAGAGAATATGCACTGAGGTTTCTCACCGGAGGGGCAGCCTGTGGGAATGGTGCCGCCTCAACAGAGAGCAAGAAGGGGAGATGCACCAAAGCTGGGGTGGCCCACACGGATGGCACTGGCCCAGGTAACACGCTCATGATTTGATCAGTATTCCCAGCGATGACATAAGCTAGAACCTAGTTTGATTTCAGGCTACCCAGGCAAGAGATCACTGTGAATATTAATGTGATCTCTACCAGACCAATGGGTTTGTGTCTTCACAGCTGAGATTCCAGTACTCTCTGGATTTGGTGGTATACCTTTTATTCCAAACCTCAAAACATATTTGGGTATTTTTCTGCTTAAATAATCATCTTCTATGCTAAATTTTTATAAGGACATAAAATTAAATGTGCTTACAAGTTTAATAAGTTAATTTTAGAGATAAGAGTAGATATAACTGGAACTTCTCAGGAAAACTGAAGATATATGTATATGTTGTATTTGTGAAGGACACAAATGTATCAGAAAAAAAGTCAAGAACATTTAAGAATTGTTTACACATCTCTACTGTATTCTGTCTAATCAGTTAGTTAATTAGGTAAGAGCTAGCTATAATTCTGTGATGATTGTAGAGTAACATCTAAAATGTAAAACTGCTAAGTTTATAAAAAAATTTGTGGTCTTATTTCCTACTACCCAAGAATGTTATTTACATTTTTTTAATCTTTTGGGTTTTCCCCCCTAATTTGAATATGATTCTTGCTTGTTCTGGGCTTTGTTGCACACATTAAAATATTAATATTTGCGTTCATTAAAGGTGATTACCTTCTAGTTTGCATATGTTGTTTCTTCCAAAAGAAGAAAGCAAAGGCGACTATTACTTCCTTTCCCTTCATTTACCCTGCCTATGATATCAATAGGATAGAAAGTACAATTAAGCGCCTGACACCGTGGCTCACGCCTGTAATCCCAGCACTTTGGGAGGCCAAGGCCGGCGGATCTCGAGGTCAGGAGATCGAGACCATCCTGGCTAACACGGTGAAACCCAGTCTCTACTAAAAATACACAAAAATTAGCCGGGCGTGGTGGCAGGAGCCCGTAGTTCCAGCTACTCGGGAGGCTGAGGCAGGAGAACGGCGTGAACCCGGGAGGCGGAGCTTGCAGTGAGCCGAGATTGCGCCACTGCACTCCAGCCTGGGCGACAGAGCTAGAATCCGTCTCAAAAAATAAAAAAAAGGAAGTATAATTAAAATTAGGTTTAACCCTACACTTCTTAATATGTGTGTTTTTCTGAAAACTCTGGAATGGAAAAGAGTGCTTATGTTTACAAATAGGGTGAGACATGTTTAAGTTATCATTATCTAATCTGAACACTAATTTGGAACTGATTACTTTGCTGGATTATGAAACAATCTCAGCAGTTTCACAAATAAAAGTTCACAATATGTCCATATACCCCCACTTCTGCACCTTCTTGAAATCCAGTTTACATTGTCTTGCATAGAATATGCTTTAATAGACGTCGACTTTTTTGGCATAGAAAAATCAACCATTCTCAATTCAATCAGTCTTCTATTTAATAAATCAAGCAATAATTATAAGGCAGTTAAGAAATGGGGATATTGAAATATACTGGATAATTTGGTAGGGTACTGGAAACACCAGGTTGTTTAGGTGATTTTTACAAATAAGACAAAGAACTGAGGTAGACATGGATATTGTGCTAAAATTTTGTTTTCAAATATTTTAATTTGAATTTCTTATTATGCCAACGTTCCAGCATCGTCATTCTTTTTGTTTGTTTGTTTTGTTTTGAGACAGGGTCTTACTCTGTCACCCAGGCTGGAATGCAGTGGTAGTGCAATCTTGGCTCACTGCAGTCTCAACATCCCAAAGCCCATCTCCCACCATAGCCTCCTGAGTAGCTGGGACTACAGGCACATGTCACCACAACCAGCTAAGTTTTGTGTTTTTTGTAGCGATGG
>NW_016804208.1:961141-996141 GCF_001698545.2 Rhinopithecus bieti | reverse complement strand
TATAGAAACCCAATTTCTTAAAGTCCAGAAAGCATGCAGCTGGTTAATGTTAACAAAAGACCTTGACAGGAACATGTAAACTATATTGAATGTCATGCTTGGGGCCTATCTGCCAGCAATATTGTAGAGTTGTTTCATTAAAAATGAATACTGTACACTGAATATGGGATAACTTTCTGCAGCCTTCATCGTTTCACACAGTACATAGAATTTGCATCTAGGTAAAGAACATGTCCTGCTGTCACACCGCTGAAGATGTCCCTGTGCAATCTCTTTCGTTGAGTCCTTATGAAGCTACAAGTCACAAATCCAAGATTCTGCTCCCTGAGGACACGTTATGTGAGACATAGCACTGTTTTAGTTTTCTGCCTATCCTGAATGCTCTGTGAAACTTAACCTTAAATACCATCACGTAACAATCACAAAAACTTTTGCTAAAGGCCGTATATACTAATAAAAAGACAGTGGTGCTTCGACATTCTGAAATGCTCTGAAAACCAACTTTTCCAATACTAAATACAACAAAATAACCTTCATAAAATATAACTTTTCTCCATTTACACTTTTTTAAAGGATTAGTATCCTATGCTTTTCAAGCACAGGAATCTGTGAAATAACTCCTAACATGGACAGATTTTTTTTTTAATACATAACTTAAGAGACTGGAGAGTTTTAACTCAAGTCCAGTCTCTAAACAAGGAATATTCTTGTTTACTTTAAAAATGGAAACAACATATAGTTCCATTATAATTGTTAAAAAGTTAGCTTTACAAACATGGGAATTTTAATTTAAAAAAAATTCTTAACAAAACTATACAGTGTACAAATTACTGTCTACAAGGTAGGCGGTTCATTTAGAAGACCTTTCGCTCTTCTCGCTACTTGCAGCTTCACAGATTCATTCACATATTTTTTAATGGAGCTGCCCACCCGAACATTACCCGATAACTATATTGCTATAATTAAGATTTTTGCCATGTCTTTATGTACAGTCTCCTTCACTGCCTTTTATTTTTTTCCTTAGACAAGCCTCAAATGCTCACGTCACTCCAGGGGAAACACGCTTCAGAGGCACTGTGAGTGGTGGGTGGCAGAGCAGCACACAAAAGCTGAACAGTGCCACGGAACTGATGGTTGGAGACACCACCCCCTACTCATGCCCTTGGGTGACCTTCACCATCCTGAAGCTCTGCAGTTCTGGGTAAGGGAGGGGCGTGCAAGACCTGCAAAAGCGGGGCCCTTCGTCAGAATATACTTCCTGGTACACGAGGAGGAGGCCAAAAAGTTGATTTGAGATTTTATATATATAGTAGTACTTTTAATAGTTTTATCTCAAAAAGGAAAGAAGGAAAAATTGATTTGAAATAAAAAAGCAACACTTGAACTAGGCCTTTGTATTCAAGAGGCAGGCAGGAATACCCACAGTGTGTAACTTGGTTAGCTAGAACTGCTCATTCACTGGCAAAAAAGAGAGCGAGTCTGCCTTTAAAAAATACTGTGTGTCCTGTGAGGTTCATTTGTTCACCTAATAGGCCAAAGATACATGAAGAGCTTGGCTGAGATGATCTGTTTGCTACCAGGGCAAGTATCACGGAAATGATTGGACTTACTTTTGAACTTGCACTGCTAGGATCCCGCTGTGCTGTTCAGCATTTGGGCTATCAAACTGAATGGGCTAATCAAATACAATTCTCCAGCCCATAAGCATTGTTCTAAAGAATTCATTATTAAATGATATGCTGTGAGAACAATTGACAGTTTATTTTATTAGGCCATGGCTTAGGGGAAGGGGGCCAGGGGACTCCTTAAGACAGCCTACCATGTGTTGCTAATTCTGAAAGATTTTCCTTCTAGTAATGAATACACTCAATGGGACTGGGGGGTGAGGGAAGGGCAAAATAAAACCAGCCTCCATTCAGCCTCTAGCCCTCAGGGGAAACGAAATCAAATATATAGTTAAGGTACCATTCCTTAAAAAAATCCCATCAGCATCTAATGGGTTTAGTTCATCCACAGGAAGATTAATTGCTTAAAATTCTATATTTCCCTTCTGCTCTGGTTCTGTTTTAAAAGGGCAGGTAAAATGAAAACAGGATTTACTTTTTTTTTCCTTAAAAATTGAACCTTGATTTTAATCTATCAGTCCAAATACATTCAACAATAGCAACCCTCTGTTCAATCTTCTGGATATTAAAAAAAATCCAAGTGCACTGCCATCCATTTGAAGTAGTAAGTCACAGGTAAATCATATCCTATCATTAATGAAATGAAATGGGGACGAAAAGTGGTGGAGAAGGAATACAGGAAACTCCCTCCAACAGGTCTAATGTGTTTTCTAGGAGAAAGAATATTCGTGTGTTAAACCCTCAAAAGTGTTAAACATCCAACATACCCTATGTGGACATTTCAACAAATATTTTTGCCAAATATGAGACAGGCTCACTCTCCACTGTGGATCTGGAACTTTCAAAAAAAACTATCACCAAGCCAAGTCTGCCTTTTTAAGCCAAGTCTGCCTCCAGGAGAATTTGTTGTGTTTGCTTGTTCTTACTATAGTGTTGTTATGAAAACCAGTAATGAGTTCAGCTTGCACCCCAGGTGGGAAGTTAGAGAGGGGAACCTGTGTAAGTTGAAGTTTGTCACAGTAGGCAGAACAGTCGCTTTGCAGCCCAGGCCCATCTCAGGGTGCACTGCTTCACAGCTACACTGTAAAGTGTTAAAAATCCTCCCACCCACCCCAGAATATATATATATGTATATTAAAAAAAATCCCCTGTCCATCTCTCAGTACACAAAAGGACCTCATCACACTGCAAAAATAGCAGTACCCACTTTGGTCAATTAAAACAAACAAACAAACAAAAAAGCATACATTATTTTTTTTTTTAAATCTGTGTACTTACCTATAATAACCAATACAGCTAAAAGCACTACCTACATAGGCAAAACTTGGTATTGCATAATTCATATAAATTTGAAACCCCTCCCCCCCAAATATTAATTGGAAGATGAAAAACATGAAAGGTTAATAGAAAAAAACACCAAAATACTGAAAATATTGCTGGTCGATTACAATTTTTAAGCGGCAACTATACACAGCCATGATATGCTTTATAAATGTGAGATAAAGGTATAACTGTCTAAAAAATCCATGATGTCACACATTTTTCTTCGTCTGGAGTACAAAATATTTTGTCATAAAAATGGTAAAGATTTAAAATGATAATAAATGCAGCAAAACAAGTGTAGTGATGTCACTTTGTTGTTTTTTTTTTTGTTTTTTTTTTTTTTTTTTTTTTTTTTTAGATTTCAAGGCAAGGCACGTAATGTGGACATTATATCTTCGTGCAAATTAGGATTACTGGAAAGAGTATTTTTAATTAAAATTTTAAGAGACATAGAGGCAAAATGTGTCTGCCCATGCACACTATGGATCTGTCAATACAAGAAATTTGTTGAACAAGGCTAATGTCTGAAAGCACCATGCAAGTTTTCAGCACCCTGATTACATTTGTTTTCTCAAGAGTGCGTTTTTATATCCTACACCCTGGCGTTCCCAGTTTGTAAACTGTAAGCTTTACCCTCGTGACATGGATTTGCCTGCCTCTTTGTCTCTATAATGCAGATTTTATAGAACCTTTTGTACACCCTATGGGTTCTTGATGCAACCAGTAATTTTAAATAAATAAATTCTACCTCCAAGGAGGCTGCAGCTAAACCAACATAAGTGCTGTGTTTTCATTAATTTTATTTTTCTCAAGCACATGATTTGTCTTGATTTAATGCCTTTTAATGCCCTCAAAACTGAGGGGAAAATAAATTCGTTCAAAATTATTTTAAATTCTTTTTAATCCCCTCAATTTAGAGTCCAAGGGCTGAAGGACTTATAATCATGATTCCCCTTTAGATATAAATTTATAAATTGCACTTGCCTCTGTTAAGTGTTTCTTTTGTGGGGAAAATATTATATTAATTTTTACTGTTGCATGCAGAGATAACACTTCACCTACATAGAGGCATTTCTTCCATAGAGCCTTTGTGTTCAAACTGTTTTTTTCCTTTTTTCTTTTTTTCCTTTTTTTTTTTCATTTTTTGTTTTTTTAAGATTTCAAACTGGGTTACACACTGGAAAAGGCTGGGTTAAGGGCCAAAATTTAATAAATCTGTACTGATAACTAAAGGCTACAGAGATTTTATATATTTTTTTTTAACTTTTAGAAATCAGAGTGCTTATAAAATGGCTGGCTCATGGCTCTGTCACCCAGCACCTCTGACGCCGCCTCCTAGCCTTCGTTGGTGAGATAACCAGGAATAGTGATTCCATGCGTAAACAACAAGAATACTAAACCAATAAAACTAGCTTATCATGCAAATATTAAGGCATCTAGAAAGTCAGTTAAAATATATTGTCATAGAGACAGAACATCTATTTCCCAGCGGACTTCATGTAACAAAGGCTACGTTGCAGGGGCTGCGATCTACCATCAGTGAAATATCATCGACCCTTTTTATGTCATTACAGTTTCAACCTTAAGGGAATTAGTGATTGTAAGTGCTGCAATTGCTGGTCTATTATCTTCTTTCTTCAGTTTCTTTCCTTTCACCCTTTGTTTTGTCCAGTCTTCCTCTTTTCCTTTTTTTAAAAAAAAAAAAAAAAATTTCTTAAACTATTGTTGTGTTTCTTTTTCCCTCAGTTGCTTGTTTCTGCTTGAAGGAAAGGTTCTCCAATTATGTTCAAACCGTAATTTTGGACATTTGCCGGTAAGATGGGTGTCCTATTTGACACTTGGAAAGGAACCAAGCTAGCCCAGGTACCAGGACTGTTGAGAGGAGAGGGGCATCAGGGAGGGAAGAAAAAAAGAAAAAAAACACAACGTTAAAAACTACAACAATATGAGAAATATAAGTTCCAGATGCATCAAATTATTACTATCGCTATTTTCAAAATTACAGTCTAATATGAAATAAATATGCCAAATTATACATGTTATACCTATCTATACTCCATAGTCTATTTTTTAAATGAAAATTAAGACTAAAGTGAGGCAGAAAAATCCAGAGTAAGATATATAAACAATTATTTAATTCTAATTGATTGAGGATATTCTAAAATATTATATATTCATCAATATAAATGCAATATGATTCATTTTGTACAGGAAAAGAAGAAAAGAAAAGCAGCAATCTGTTGATACCAATACATGTTGCCAGTTATATTCTGATCTTGTTTTACCTTTAATTCACAAGCAATTCAGTGGTCAGATGGGTTTCAATTTCTTACCTGCCTATTGGGTTGAATAAAATTGAAACGTACAGTGAAAGATATTTCTTCTCTCCTTGCAACAGGAAAAAATACTACATGTTTAAGGTAGGCCCATGCATAATATGCAATTTGAAATGCCCAATTATCAAACATATTTTAATCAGAGTTTTTTAGTAAAGACCGAACAAATAAGAATCCTAGAACCAAAATGGAACACAGCTTTTTTTTGTTCTCTACAGAATACCCATTGTGAGGAAAAACATTTACAGGAGGCCACAAGGGTCTCTGCTTGTGCTGATTAGTTCTATAGCTCTCCAGCGGTTTTCTTATCCTAACCCTCTTTAACTTACTTTTAGAGAGAACCAGAGTTTTTCCTTCCAATTCATGTTTCCCTACATTGGCTTGCAGCAGAAGCCTGAGCACTCCCTGCTCCTCCCCATCATTAATGATACCACATTTGAGCTGCTCTGCACATGGGGAGTTTGGAGGGATAGGTGGCGGGTTGAGGGGTGGGGGTGCTGGAGGCAGTAAATGATAACATTCCTGCCTTCCTCTCATCAGTTCAACTTTCGCCTATGCTGAATTACGGGCTGTTAAAAAAAAAAAAAAAAAAAAAAAAAAAAAAAGGCTGGAAAACAATTCTCTAATTGCTACTGGCATAATCTCCCTTTAAGAAGTATCATATGGAGGATTAAAAAAAACATCAGATCAACATATCATGAAACAACTCTACAGCACACATTTTGGGTACACTTAATCTAATGTATTGCTTGTTCCAACACTCAACTCCAAATGAATGTCAGTTAAGTAACAGCTGCATAAATAATCATCAACCAAGAAAGCATCAAACTGACAATTCCGTACTCATATTAGTCATGGCCTAGCATGGAAACATACTTTCAATGTTTTACATTTCATTGAGTATCCCTTGCTTTACTTTTGAAACCATGAAGTGAGATGGGCACTATTGTTGTAGCTATCAATCTAGATATGCTCATTTGTTCATACTTTAATTCCAAAAGTACAAAAACCTTTACAGAATATCAACCTAACGGAACAATTCTGAATTTTTTAAAAAACTTGATACATACTGTTTTTACTCTGGTGATAACCTCTATACAAAATGTTGCTTGTTGCTACACATATGTATATATTTCTGAGTTAACATTTCAAAAAAACATCACAATGACCATTTGTGCTCAAGGGATTTTATAATTAGACTACAAACTCCAAGAAAGCAAAGTCCATCTCTAGTAAAGTATCTAGCACATGGAAGATGCTCAATACATTTTTTAGACAAACAAATCAATTAATTGTTTCAAATCACACCCAGCTATATATTTTTAACAGGTGTCACCCAAGATTACATATAGTCATGAATATGTTGTGATTTGGTCCCCAATAAAAAGAAAATAGGTATCTCTGAATTTAAAATTAGATCTACTTAGCATTAACAAAATTGATTAAGCAGGAATAATCACATTCAAACTAAAAAGATATGCCCTCATAATCTGATGAAAAATCATAACTCTTAAGAATACTGGTTATTGAAACTTTTACTAAGCAGCTTAACTGTTTTCACGTATTTCTCTTCCCATACACATCGTCAACAATTATTTTTGTGCTTTGCACCACTGATTGGGAACAATGTTACATAATGAATCATGAAACTTATTTTACCCTCAACTGTGTTTCCACTGCACTTTGTACATGGTCCTGTTACAGCATTTATTACTTCATAAATATCTCTATCTGGGATTATCTTACTAACTGAAAGGTGAACTTCACAGAGAAAATGACCTAGTCACATCTATCTTTATAGAGTCTGAGCATAGCTGGTGCTATTTCTTAACAAATAAAATAAATTACAAAAACGGGTATACATTATTTTTAACCTGAAGTAAAAGCATGTACCAAAAGCAAAAGGACTAGGCAAAACAGATAATCCTTGACGGTAAAATACAATGTCAACAAGCAGCAAATTGCTTTGCAAAATTAACAAGAGTGCCAAATTAAGTGAGCTCAAGAAAGTCATTTGGAGATTGCATGCTTTAGGGATATAAAGTATATTTTAATGATTGAAAATAGATGTTGCTCCTTACATGGACAAGTCTACCAACTAATGGCAGAAAATTCAGGGTTTATTTTGTAATAACTCTCTTACTCAGTTCTTTAGAAGAGACATATGTCATTCTTTGGAAAATGTTCAATAAAAATAAATTGATGCTAGTCACTAACAGGACTCTTGCTGCAGAATGCCTACCAAATTTAATTTAAATGTTTATTTAAATCTTTCAAACAGCCCATCCTACATTATGACCATATCAAAATTGCAGAGTGCAATATATTTGTCAATACTGTTTATGAACCTTTGGGGGGAAATAAATCTCAAACATTAACACTATGCAGACCCCATATATGAGTTTTACAAGTCTCTTATTGCCAATTTGTAGGTTAAGTTCAGAACTATAAGGCACAGACATTTTTTAGAGCTATTTTTGGTAGTCCTGTTGAAAAAAAAAACTTGATAAAACTAATTCAATGACTGAGATAACAATGTAAATAAATATATTTAATCAAAGTAATATAGATTATATACTTTCAAAAGTACAATGTCTAAAATTGCATACTTATTCAGGTAAAATGTAATAGTGCTTTTATACATCTAACTCTCTATATAAAATCAATAATCACATGTATAGATAAAATACACACACAAAACAAATTAGTCACATGTAAAATGCTTAATAGTTTTAATTCACACTGAGAATTACTATATGGATAATCTTATGTTCATTCCAACCATCTGCATTCCAATAAGAGACATGAGAATATAACTGAAAGGATTTCAAAATATTCAAGCTCAAATTCAGCTACTTCAGCAATGTATCTTTGTAAGTGTGCATTTGCTTTGTTTTTATCAAATTTCTCATTGCCGAATCACATTTGTTTGGGTAAACAGAAGATGAGCATAGCTGAAAGCTGCAAGCACATCTTTAGAAAATATAAACTAGATATAACCATTTAAAAAAGATATAATTACTTTGCAAAAAAATCAAGCAGAAAAAAACACAAAAGAATTTGATAGTACCTTAACACAAAGTACAACTCATCCTAATGACTATTACTATGTATATAATGAGATAGTTCATTGTAAAATAAATACACAAGAGCTAAATCAAAATTCCAAAAATAAAATGTTTGATATCATGGATACTATTTTCTTGCTATTTTGACCAAATGTATGACATGGCTCCCCCTAAAAGGGAAGAAGCAAATGAATTATTTTGATCTTAAGATGCATTACTGGTGATGGTCCAAGTTCATTTTTGTATTGGTAAGACTACCTCTGAAGTATTGTATTCCTTCTAGGTAACCCTCTGCAAGAAAACCTAACTTTATGGCATTTATTTGTTGAAGCAACTCACCAAATTTTGTCATTGAAGAACAGCTAAAGGTAGTCAGGGAAGATACAGCATTTGAGGTGCAAAGGAATATAGACTTCTTAAGCATGATTCAGGTTGAAGGAATAGTACAAAGGCAAAACTTCCAGACGATAACCATGCTGAGGACTTACTATAATCACGGTACCATCTTTGGTGTTTTACATATGCTACGCCACTTGATTTTCTCAATGAGTTCATGAGATGGCCATCATTATCTCTGTTTCACATATAAGGAAACTGAGGCAAGTTTGCCCAAAGTCTCCCACTTTGCTCTCAGTTATGACTCAGATCTGTCTGATTTCCCTGGCCATTTCACTATATTATATTGCCTCCACAGGAAGTCAGATGACTTAACATAAGAAAGAACTTTCGAACAGAGTGGTCTGAAGGCAAAATTAATTGGCTTCAGGAGACAGTGAACTTTTCATGCCCCACACAAGCTGGATTATAACCTAGCTAATGTTGCAGAAGAGACTAGTGCACAGAATATGTAGCTGGTGTAAGTGGCCAACTGATCTGAAATTCTATGTATTCATCTCCTCTGAAACAAATCTAGTTGAAGTTCTACTAGGGTGAGTTCTACAGCATGAGGATTAAGGGGGAAGAAGATACTCACTTCTTCCTTTTAAAAAGATGCACTATTTCTATATGTCTTATCCTGGATAAACTGGGTAAAATAGTTCATCTTTGCATCTACCTACAAAGAATAAAGAGACACTACACCTTTCAGTGAAAGAAAGGCAGAAATAGCTCTGGGCAGCCATACCAACATTTTATGGTTATGTTTTCTTAAATTGTGCATTTTGTGAGTGTGTCTTCTAGGCCAAAAGATTTGGGCCCTTACCTTTTAGCTCACTAACACCTATGAACCCCAGGGTGCCACATAAACATGTATGAAGCCCTTATATTGAGCCAAAAACTAAACAAAGTCAAAGACTTTACATCACCTATTAGTTGGAGGTGATTAAAACAATAAGAGCTATTTTCAGAATGGCAAAAATCATTTATTACTAGTCTGTGTGTATTTGATAATGGATGAGATAACATACTTGTTAAACAGTTTATAAAATGTCTAAGTATCCAGTATGCAAATATTTTTCAGGGCAATAATAATATTGTCCATTTAGAATTTATATACTGGTTTAATCATGAGAAAATACTATATTTACTTCAAAGATATAAGTACTCTTTCAAGAAGTTTAAAAAATATTACAGGAATAAAGCACAAAGAATTGTACATATTAATACATACCTCAACTGTACCAGTAGCCACATTATTTATAGATGGCAATAAAAATGAGCAATGGCCCAGAAAGCATGGGGAATAAATAAAATAAGTATTTTAATTTAAAAGAAGGATTTGCCTTTAGTTCCTTTGCAACAGTTTCTGATCTCCCCAAGATGAAAAGTTTTTTACTTCCTCAGCTAAACATTCTAATTGTATTGGCAAAATATTAACACACAAGTATTAGTATTTTTTGTAAAATGCACAATAAACAATTTTCCTTATTAATAGCTAAAAACCTGTCAAGAAAACTATGCTGTCCTGGGTTGTACATGGGTGCATTTGGACTGGTTGCTTACTTCAATATAACACAAAGGCTGCAGATTACGTCTTGTGAAAAAAATGCTCACTCAGACCAGTAGAAGGAATAAATACTTAAATTGAATCTATTTATGTATCAGAAGAAAGAAAATAGTACTTGATAAATATACTGGTTGCTAGCACTTATGTAATGTGTATCATTTGCCAGGTACTGTTCTACATGCTTGACCTACCTTAAAACTTTTAATCCTCATAACAAATCTATGAGAAAGGACCATTATTATCCTGATTTTACAGTTGATGAAACTGAAGTTAGGAAGTTAAGTGTTGTGCCCAACTCATATTGCTACTAAAATGTAGAAGGCAGGACTTTAATTCGAGCAATGTCATTCTAGGATCTGTATTTCTACCCACTAAACTTCTCTCATCTCCCCTTCTTGTGAAGCATAGTTCACTTTTTTCACTGGACTAGAAGTTATATTACCACTGAATTATATAAGACTCTGTGAATTAAGGTTCATATCACAATGAAATTCCTGTGGAAGTATAACTCTTGAGCTCAAAATTCAGCGCAAATAACTGTGCTTTATTTCTCCAATTCCAGTTCCTTTTCAGCTGAACGCAGTATTTGCTTTTGTTTTACATATGTGCAGATGTGGCTGTATGTCTATAATTTGCTTGTTGAGTTCCACTTCAGATGAGGCTAGACTGGAAGTGAAATACACAAAGTACTTTACACCGGTCTTGGGTTTCTTCGATTTATTTTCCCCATTTTTAGGGATCATTATTGCCATCTGAATGACCCTATTTGCATGCAAGATGATTCCTAATGATTATTACTATTTGTAATAATCTGTATCAGAAAGCTCCCTGGCTAGCTCTTACCTGAACTGCAAAGTACTCTTGTGGGCTCTCTGGGAAATACCAAATATCATAAACTGCAGGTGGCTCATGGAATTATTCTAACTGCAAGCAATAGGACTTCACAGTAATGAAAGAGAAACGTATTTGTTTCTTAACTAAGTAGGTAAATAGCTTTCTTTATTGCTACTCCTTGGGGACCAACGGTTTTGAAAATAGCATATCAAAATGGTAGACCATCAAATCTCATTAATTTATATTCAATTGTTTCAGAAGTGTTTTGTTCTTAGGGCATAGTGGATTGAATGTTAACTTAACCATGCATGAGTGCTAGCATTCTCTAAGTAAAATAATAGCATCTACCATTGAAATATTTTATCTAATAAAGAGCATAGGGCAAGAAAAGCCACTCCATATGGGAGCACTGCCACTAAATATTAAATGTGTTTCTTATAATTACTGCACTCTTTTAGTAAAAAATTCTTACATAATCCTTGAAGACTTGAATATGGCAACCTACACTTAAATAAAAACCTCCTTAAAATGTTCGGTTTAAACATAAATAAGAAAAAAGCTCTTCCTCAATAGGCCAAATTAAGGACTTTTACAAAAATTGTGTTTGATCTTTTTCAAATTTTACAACTGAAAATGAAAGATGAAAAATTATTATGATGACTAATTATAAATAAATTACAGTACACACATGCATACATATATAAGAACTTATGTAGCTGTGGGAGGTTTTAGTCAATTAAAAAATATAGAATTATCAGGCTCAGAGTAATTATTTTATCTCCTCCCACAGACCACAGCACAGTGGAGAAGCCCACATGTTGATTTCCAGCCTCTTTCTGTCTGTATTCCTCTCTACCCTGGGCTCCTTTTCAATGCTATTGTTAAAAGTGGTACTGCTCCTCTTATTTGCATACGTGAAGATTTAACAGCAGACAAAATTCTCTACAAAAAATGGTGCTTCAAAATAGTGCCGTTCACTGGAGAAAATCACCCAAGGAATACTAAATCAAATAGAAATGTAAGTTTTCTACAAAGCAAAAAGAGACTCTTTTATAAATGATTTTCATTTAAAAGGAAAAATCAGCATTATTTGCACAATTTTACCTCTAAAAGATGAAACATTAGTATCAGAATGCTGAAGCATAAAATTACAAATGATTAAATAACTGAAAACATTTTAATATTATGCTTGCTATTCTGTTCACATGGGCAAAAGAATCTTCCTGTGTGTGAAACAAAGTGAACAAGAGAGAATAACTGTAACTTTCTGCAATTTCTCAATATTTAAAATTCGCATTCTTCAATGACTTGACCTTAAGATTTTGCCTTTTCTTTTATCATATATATTTATTATTATATTTATTAATTCATAGGCTTTGTTATTTAACTAAAAAAATCATCATATCCCTACTAACAGCACTAGCAAAAATGAGAACCAAAAAGGTAAGCTAATAAATGGTGCACTGGCTGTTGAGGGAACTGATTTCTTATGGACAAAATACATATGTAAATACGGCACTTTACATAAAATATATTCAAATAAAGTAGGTGTTTAATATACTTCCTTTCACTGTAAAGGGTTAATCAGCAAGGTTTACATTTGGGAATTTTCAGAGTCATGCTCCTCCCTCTCCAGTAGCGCTGCCAAAAATCATCTGACAGGAAACGTAAGATTAAGTTTGTCCTACCTAAGCGAACAAAGAGTGCTCTGAACAGGCCACTGGTTTACTGCAGAGCGGGAACTTTTCTAATCCTGCTGGAATCTGCAGTCCTGCTCAGAAAATATCACGGAAAAAAGTTGTTTTCTTTCCTCTAACATCTTGTCTCAGGATCATCTCATTTTGGTCACACTGCAGATCCTGCTGCTTCTCCCATAAAGGTTAACTTAAAGCTCCAAACATAATCGTGTGGAAAATGGACATTATTGATTCCTATGGTCCATTGTTCCCCCATCCTAAGTCCCTGAAGTTCAAGTTCAATCTGGAATTACATCATGTCTGGTTTCTCCTGGTTACCAGACGGCTTGAGACGTGACCACAGCTACAGAAAAAACAAACAGCCTTCTTCACGCTTCGGCTCCCCTATCGATTCAAACGTAAACTTTTTTTCTTTCTCTCAAGTATGCTTCAAGTATGGAGCATGGTTAATTTAGAGATTAAGTTCCAAATTAGATTATCTAATGGCATCTTAATGGATTGCTGACCCATTTCCTGTGGGATGGCAGCATGCAAGTCTGGCTGGAATACAATTAATTTCTTAGGAAGTGTTCTGAAGAGTTTGCCTAGATAAAAAGGAAACGTCGTGTTGTACAAATCTTTCTTTATAAATGGAGAAAGTTAGGCAAAACTACGCCAAATCCCAACATATTATTCAACAGCCAGACCACAGATGTTGTGCGTCTGTGAAAACCATATCAAGATCATTTTTAAGAATGGCAATGTTTTTATTTTTGATTTCATAACAGGTGCAAATAATTTTGATAAGAATAGAGTAATTCCTTTAAAAAGAATATTCAAATACAAAGACAAAACTAGTTAACAGCCCCTTTACCAAACAATGGTCATGTGAAATGTTGGTTTTTGCAATTCTCCACCTTGAACCAAAGATCCTTCCATTCATCTACTGTATCAGCATTTCTATCATAGTCCCAGACTGGTGCTAGGGGCCCAGAACGGTGTATAAAAAGTTGAGGATTTGAAAACACTTTAGAGCTGACAGCGGAAAAGGAAATTCAGCACTCGGAGAATAAAGCTCCCCCCCAGGAACTTCAGGAACAACCCAGCTGTTGTACTGTAGTTATATGTCAAGATAACAAACTGAGAGCAGGAAATGCTAACCTAGTGAATTCGCAGGGATGGTCTAAGTGTAATGTTGAAATACAAGTTAACTCTTAATATTACCTAAGGACATACTTCCCTTATCATACATAGGCCACATATATGTGGAGATATACACACACACTACATACACACACATATATATGCATACACACAAACACATATATGTAATACAAACATGGTTTGCAATCCATTATTGAAAATTATTTTTGTTTAAATATTCATTCTTTTGAGAGCATACATTTTACAAAGAAAATGTTATGAGCAAAGCAAGGAAAACGGTTGAGGCGAGTGTTATGCAAATTAAGTTACATGGATAAAATGAGAGCTATTACCCCCCCAACTTTTTCTTTCTTTTTTTTTTTTTCCTTCCCTCTCCTGACCAACCAGATCCAAATAACCTTTACTGGCTGCTAAATTTCTCTTGAGAAATCAAGCAACTCTCTAGAATTGCAGTAATAAACGACAATTTCTTAGAAAAACATGTGTAAAGTAACTACAGAATGAAGTATTCAACCCATAGAAAGGAACTGCTAACACATGTAACATGGAAAATAGCTGATAAAAGTCTCTTTGGTGCCATTCAATTATGGCATCCACAGAAACACAAAAATCCTTCCAATTATTTTAGTAAAATCTTCATTTATTCATTATTTCAGAGGCTGAGCAAATGGTTTGTGTAAACATATCCTTCGGTAACACGCGCATGTTTATTTTAGCCATCTGAAGACTTCTTCTATGTTTATATAAGCCATCAGACACATACAACCACTCACTTGTGGCTTTGCGTTTTCTTGAAAGGGGTAAAGGGGGAGAAGAGAGAATGAAACAATAAATTCAGTTTCTCTTTTGCATAAAGCACTCCCTCTAATGTTTTAAAATAGCTTATGTTTATATTATTCTTGGACTGTCCTTCGGCTTTCTTTTTCATTCAATTATATTGATCTTTCATATTTCATAGTACAGGCTGTATTCTGACTATCACTTTAAGAAAGACAGCCAGTCAGGGAGTAACTGCTGTATATGTTTATGTCCACATAACTCATATATGCAACAAGGTAATTTGTCCACATGAGACAAAGCACAAACACAACAGTACCTACCTTAAACAATTCATTACCTATCATCCTCCTAAGATCTTGAGCCCATTCTGACTATACTAGAGGGAGCCCTTCACGAAACCAGTATTTTACTCTGGGTTAACTGCAGTTCCTGACCCTTCACTTAGGCAGAAAAATTGACTCTCTCAAGGTGCAAGCAACTCCTACGCGTGTGCGTACACACACACTCACACACACACACACACACACACACAGTTCACAAAACAGTTCACAAAATTTTAAGGTCAAAACAACAAAACACCTTCAGGGTTGTAACCTAATAAGGCTGTGAAAACTTTCCCAAAGAGTCAGCTTTGGTTCCTAAGGGAATGCTTAGGCCTTGGGGTTGGGGGTGGGTGGAGGAAATCTTCCAGCTTTGATTATACTCGCATAGCTCCCTTGGCACTGCCATTTTCAGTTCCGACAAGAGCTGTGTTTGACATGGCAACACCTCAATAGGGCAATTAGTATAAAGCAGAAAAGAGGGTGACCATGGAAAAGTGATTGTACAAAGAAATTAATGACAGCAAACAACAATCAATCAAAATAAAGCAAAACCAAAACACCCGTTTTGCTCTGTCCTGTTCTACTACAGTCTCCACGGATTGCCTTTTGTTAAAAGGCAACTACCACAACAAAAATAACCTGTGATATTTTATTTATTCCATCGTGACAAAGGCAAATTATTTAATTCTTTGGATGAATAGACCTATATTTCTTAAATATTTTCAACTTATTCAGATGATTCTAAAGCTATAGCTATGCCCTGAAGATTTTAGATGTCTATTATCTCCCTTAAAAATGCTAGTGTTACGGACATTTATGACTTCCGTTTTCAAATTCTTTCAAAAAAAGTTTTAAAAATAAACACAGGTCATAAACTCTAAATGATGAATAAAGCTGTCATGCCACAGACAAGCGCTATTTGTATTATCAAATATGAATTCTGTTGTGTCCATTTTTGAAAACTGTAACAAAGCAAAGCAAACTGTGTCATTTGAATTTATTTATTCTGAACTACATCACACCTAGATTTTAAGAACTGTGAGCATTTCAATCACCACAGCATTTATCACAGCCCATAGATTCAATAATACCTGTTGAATGTAGAACTGTGATGGCTGCCATTATCAATTATGTGCTTTCTGAATCAGGATAGAAAGAGAAGAAACAAATCAAGATACTGGCTGGGTGTGGTGGCTCACGCCTGTAATCTCAGTACTTTGGGAGGCCGAGGCGAGCAGATCACTTGAAGTCAGGAGTTTCAGACCAGCCTGGCCAACATGGTGAATTCCGATGTGTACTAAAAATACAAAAGTTAGCCAGGCATGGTAGTGCACGCCTGTAATCCCAGCTACTCTGATAGCTGAGGCATAAGTATCACTTGAACCTGGGAAGAACAGGTTGCAGTGAGCCAAGATCGTGCCACTGCACTCCAGCCTGGGTGAGGAAGTGAGACTGTCTAAAAAATAAAAAACAAAAAAACAAAAAAACCCAAGATACCTTTTAAAGAGCTTTTGGAATCATTAAGACCATTCTACATGTCATTACCTACTAATCAAAAGAAAAGTTACTATTTTTGAGAGGGAAGAAAAATTTTACCTAAATAAATTCTGAATTTTTTTCTGACTTACTGTGGCCTGAAGCTGATTACCATATCAGTTTTTCGCCAGGAAGGGGATTTGTAACAGCAACAATACTGTCCTAAGAACTGAGTTTAATCATCAGATTCATTTCCTCCAATACATGTGTTCTGAGATTTATTGCCCACTCACCTTCTCTTTCCATGGGCTATCAATTTTTTATTCAAAAAATTACTAGTAACTAGGTAAAGTTATATTTTAAATCTCTAACAATTTACAAATATGCTTTAGAGGTGCTATCCTATTTTTAGATTTAGTAAGCCAATCAATATTCCACAGATTTGGAAGTTCACATAGCTATAGGGGCATTTACAAACATGAGTGCATGTCATCTGGTTTGCAATTCTTGTAAATATGGTAAGTTTGTATGCAGACATGAGCCATTTTGTTAACTGATAGAGCACGAAATATAAGAGTTATTAAATAAAATATGGAAATATTAGGTGTATTAAATTCAATTACTTTTATAAATAAAATAAGGAAATATAGGTTAATAAACTCAATTAACAATTAATTGTTAAAAGATAGTAATTTGGAATATTTAATGAGATATCTTCATTAATTGACTATTATCATTAGGCATTTGGATAAGAGCCTACGTTGAGTTTTATCTTCTTTATAATCCATATATTGTATTATTTCAAAAGGGATGATGAATAATACAATCTTGTGAAAAAATCACAATATGTAAAAACTGTTCCTTTAAAAGTGGATGTTATATCAATCTTCCAAGAAGAAAAGTCAATGGTAATTCAATTCATATGATTAATAGCATGTTTTAAAAACATAATCTGAATTATTTCCTTAATTTTATCTGAATTAAAGTAGACATTTAATTATTTTGATTCTTTAAAATCTACTCTTCGGCAATTTCTGTGAACCAATACAGAGATGGGTAGACGATCTACAACTCTGAGTATGTACCTTTCTATAGACACTTTCCATAAATGGAGGATTACAATCAGAGCAGGGCTGGAAAATTATGTCGACTCTACTTGGTGAACTCCTTCTGGGATTACCTCACTCTCTTCTGCCAATTTTTATTTCTTATTACTTATGATTATACCATGAATCTAATTATTTAATTTGTCAATTTGACACAATTTGTTCTGAAATAAAATAAATAATACATAAGAAGCAGCTGACTTTGAACTACTTACTTTCTAAAGGCAATGCATGAAACAGTATCAGAACTGGTTTTGAAAATGAAGTTTTAGAATAGCTTTCTCAGCCAACCAAATAAAGTCAATCTTCCATGAATCACAGCAGTATACAAACAGAAATTAAAACTTGAACAAATTCCTTCTTTAGCTACTGATTCCAACAATCTTCCTACTCCAAAATGTATGGGTGCTGTCAATAACAGTTAAATTGACTAACCAAATTTTTTTTTACTAGTTTTTCCCTACAACAGGGGAAAAAATGAATAGTGAAACAGCTTAGAATTAGCAGTAGAGGAAAGAGTCAAAATAAGAAAAATCTACAACGTGAAAACCAATGCTTTATCCTCAGGTAGCTGAAAATCTTCGCTAAAGCTGTGATTTCACTTTTCAGGTCCTAAAATCTAAATGTCACATTCCACCCCTCCCCGACCAAAATATTATAAATTGTAGAAAACATTTTATAGCATTTAAAAATTCCAATGATCAGTAAGCATATACTATAGTCCCAACTTAATTTGATGTTCCATTTACATAAGAAATAAAGGAGGAGGACAGGGAAAGAAGAATGGCATAGCCAAAACAACTAAATTTTCAACATATATTTTCTGTAAAGCTGGTTAAAAACAAACACTATAGCTCATGTAATTTTTAGGTGTAAGTGTAGGGTTGGAAATAATTAAAATGTTACCTTTGCCAAGTAATTCCCAATGTATCCTCACTGGTACTGGGGTATAAATGCCTGCCGTTTTGATTCATGGTCCAGTCACAAATCCTCAGCTGTCAATTGAAACCTAGCAGTCAGATATGGATCGAGCAGTACTACAGTTTTTAGTATTTAAATGAACACATGCAAACTAGTACTGTACATGGCATTAACCTTACTTTCCCAAGAGGCAACTTAAATAAAAAAAAAAAAAACAAAAAGAAAATTTTATCTTGAAAAGCAAAATTCCTAGACTCTTTTTTAGAAAAGCTATTGCAATATGCTTCTCTATTAATTAAAGCATACAAGAGAAACAAGTGCTTAGAACATAACAATTAGCCATTATTAGAGTACAAATTCAGCTGGAATAAAAGCAAACGTTAATGTTCAATAGAGAGATATATTTTAGAAAGAAAATAAAAATGCTTTTTTCTATGCATCACACCAAATAATCTGCACTGAATAAAATAATCAATAACTTTAAGCATGCAGTTTGCAAAACATACAAGACATGCAGTTTAGAGGAGAAAGGCCAACCTTATGAACATTCACCCTAACTTATGTTTAGAAGCATCAAGGTCTTCAGTTTTAACCTTTTACTAATTTTGTTTTGCTTAAACTGGCATTGTTTAGAAAGAGTTGATAACCATTTCTAGTTTTATTTTAAACTCACAGTAATGGCATTTAAAATACTTTACTACATCTGAAGAAAGTGAGGAATGCACTGAATACAAGCTGAAACAAATTCTTCCCAGATCTCCGAATCATCAGCTCTGCCCTTCAGAGACTGTTCAAGTAACCCTATCCAGCTCTGCTTGGTTAACAGCTGCCCTACAGTGCTAGCAGATTTATTGAAAAGATATATTGCTTATTTTTATTCTTAAGAAAGTAAACTTATCTGGTTTGAGGGGGGAGGGAAACACACTAGAAAATCACAGTTTTGAACCTTCAGATGGCCACACTGTAAATTAACAGCATCTTACACTGAAAAGATGACTTCTGCACAGTAATCCACTAAACCTTGTTTGCTGCTTTTCAGTGAGAATTTCCAGATGATGATTGGAACCAAAGTACCATAAATTATCATAAATCTAAAATTTATAATAAACTATTTTAAACATTTCTGATAATGTTATGGTAAAAAAAAATAGGCTATTAAGAATCTTCACTTTCCCTTTTAGACTCGAGCTTCTGCACACACTAAGTAATAGTGATTCAGGAGTTTTAGAAAGATAGTTTTGCTCATTTTCTATAGATCTATGAGGCTCCAAAAATACTAGCTAGAATTTCCAAACCATGTGTCTTAATTATTTGCATATTTCAGGATTTCAAGTAAAAGTGATTTTATGATTTAAAGAACTGAAAAAATTCCCTGCATATACATAGATAGATCAACAGATTGATAGACATGTAGATTCTGCTCAGGATATATATCATAAAGAAGTCATAAATCAGTAAATAAATTAGAAAGAAAAATAAATATATATATATTTTTTGAGACACAGTCTCATTTCACTACCCAGGCTAGGATGCAGTGGCGCCATCTCAGCTTGCAACCTCTGCCTCCCAAGTTCAAGCAATTCTCCTGCCTCAGCTTCCCAAGTAGCTGGGATTACAGGAGTGTGCCACCATGCCTAGTTAATTTTTGTTAGTAGAGATGAGGTTTTGCCATGTTGGCCAGGCTGGTCTCAAACTCCTGATCTCGAGTGATCTACCCACCTCGGCCTCCTAAAGTGCTGGGATTACAGGTACGAGCCACGGTACCCGGTTATAAATATTCTTAAAATGGACCAAAATACTCGCATGAAGGAAAAAAAGTATACTTGCTTTGTTTTACATCAAATGACATACTTTGAACATTTCAAAGAAGTAAATGTGTTCAGTCTAGTGGGAAGCAATATGGCAAGATTTCTTAAAAGTCCCCAAAATGGGTTGTCTAATCAAATTTAGTGTGATGGGGCAAATTGTTTTCTGTTTTGTTTTTTTACAGTAAAACAATGGTCTATTTAAAAATACAAGTTTTAAAAGTACAATGAAAACAATCAAAAAACAGTTCAAGAAACTTGGTTTTGTACAACAATAATATTATTGATTAATCACTTACTGATTCTACTGTAGTCAATGAAAATGGAAGGGTTTTGTTTAATTTTTATTTGGTTTGTTTGTTTTTTGAAACAGGCTTTCCCTCTGTTGCCCAGGCTGGAGTTCACTGGTACGATCATGGTTCACTGCAGCCTCAACCTCCATGGATCAAGTGATCCTCCCACCTCAGCCTCCTGAGTAGCTGGGACTACAGGTTCGGGCCACCATGCCTGGCTAATTTTTTTAAAAAAATTGTAGAGACAAGATCTTGCTGTGTTGCCTGGCTAGTGAAAATGCTAGTTTTGAATCAAACATTCAGAAGAGGAGAGATGTATATTTAGGTATAACACATTAATTGTGTTAATTATTAACTTAAGATTAGTATCTATGGGGCTCTCAACTTAGGTTGGAGAAGTTTTCAGAAAAATAATATGCTTTCACAAAGCCAGGGGAATCTAAATACCACTCAGTGATTGGCTTATTGTCCCACAGACAACTGCAGGACCACATCTCCTCAGAAGGATGTATTGTAAATTAGTTTTATTGTTGTTAATGTTGCTAATATTTTGTTTGTCTATCTGTTTTACCACCCCAAAAAATGTTAAGTGGGCTATCTTTGACCACATGCTGCACACTTAAAAATGAACATATTTTGGGACTTTTCTAAAAGTAGTCTCAAAGGGGATAAACCTGACTACAGCTATTCATTATCATCTATTTAAGATACATGCAATAGAAGTCTTTTCTCCCAAACAGAAAAATATGCTTAAGTACATACAAAATAAACAATAAATATGTTTAGCAATAATTTAATGCCGAAGAAATTGGCAATATATTAATTAGTATTGAATTTCCTTTTAGTTACTAAAAATGTAAAATATTATAAATTTATTTATCTGTTTAGATTGTGCACTACCATTATCAACATTTCTTGACGTTTCTGAGGAGACACGCTATAACTTAAGCCAGGTTACTGGAGCAAGAGCCTCTCTCTTCATGTTGGTTTTTTTCAATTAATAAACCTTGGTCATAAAGCATCTTGGAACTAACAAACTTCCTGATAAAGTGAAATTTTAAAGTGATGGTATGGGTGGAGGAAGCAATTAAATCATTAAAATAGAAATCACTTATTCACCAAAGATTTCCATGATAGTAATTCCTAAGAAAATCAATTTCTAATCTTATTTGACCAAGATATTCCTGAGCAAGCAAATTTTGAACAGACTCTAGATATTAAAAGGTTAATACTACATGTATTTAAGCTTCTTTTGGGGTCATGTTACATATTCTTGCCATTAGCATAATTCAGTTTTCCTAATAAAAAATAATTTTACATTAGGCTTTAAATAAGTTTAACATAATAGGTGATAATCCCTTTTGAGTTTGAGGTGGTGATTCCTTAGTTTCTGTCCTATGGCAGAATCAGTGTTAGATAATTCAGCTGTAAATTCTCTTTTTTTATTTTAAAACTTTAATTTTAAGTGGCACATAAATACATGCCTTTCATTTATATAGAATTTTCCTAAGTTCAAAGCTTTAAGAACGCTCTAAAATTTTCCAAGTATTTTCGTTAAGAAATAGGAAATTGCTTTTTTCTCCCAATAGTAATCAAATTTAAAATACCAAGTGCCACTCAGGTTAGAAATTTAGTCTGTTAGAATTATCTGTTTTATGTGGAGGTGGAGAACAATACTTATTTTTGTAACAATATAGACTCTAAAAAAGAACTGATCATATGCATATCCTTACAAAAATGCATTCATATAAATCATTTTAATCCTTTAATTTATATGCTCGTACCAATACGAAATTCTATTGTTGAGAAAATGCCCAGAATTTCAAAACCAAACAAAAGGTGAAGTAAGAAAGTAAGATTATCTTTCAAAAAAGCTATCAGTAAAGGGGTAAGGTTGGAACAGTTTAAACAACTAAGGAAGAAGTGAAGGTGAAGTTTTCACTGCATGGTCTTAGGGTGGAGTTCTATGGTCTCTGGAAGGAGAACCTTGTTCCTGGCCCAACTCAAATCAGATTGCTTCAAAGAAAAAAAGTGAAAGGATAGGGGCCATCTGGTTCCTCTCAAATGGCTACATAAAGGGGAAACACCTAAGATTTAGATCATTATCCTTTCCTAAACTATACTCAAATAATCATGTAAGTAGCAGATAGCCATAAAGAATTAATATTGCTTGTGACTTCAGACTAATAGTTTGTTTATTCAAATGGGGGTTCTCCTTTGTTATTAACAGGGTCTTTTGTTAAATGCACAGCAATTAGCTTTGGGAACAAAAGAAAGAAGGTAAGCAAAATGTTCTACTTTGCTAGACTCAGCAAACAGGCTGATGTACTAACAGTTCCTATGATGACAACAAATCTAAATTGAACCAATAAACCATTAAACTGTGAACAGAACAATCAACACAGGCAAATTTACCTTCTCACTTTTTTTTTTTTTAAGTTTACAATGACCCTCAGGAGAACACCTTGAAAGGTATGTTTTATGTTTTCTTGTGTTTCTTCATTTCTCCAGACCCTCAAGGAAACAGATTTTGAGGGGTGGAGGTTCTTTTGCGGGAGAAGACAGATGCTCAAAAGAATTAACACTCCAATATTCATACTTTGGATTAGGAGAATTTTATTTTATTGCTATTGTTAATTACCTACATGGAGCAAATTAAATGGTCTCTGGATGAATACTATGTAACCTCTGAAGGAATGGTATGAACAAGAAAAATGGTCAGAATAAAATTGTGTTGTATGTTTCACATGTAACACATGCCAAAAAAAAAGAAAAAACCAAAACAAGAAAAAAGAAAGATACTCAAGATCATCCTCATATCTTAAAAGTCACTTCTAAAGCCAATTTCTGAAACCCATGTTTCTTGATATTTAATTTAATTAGCAGAGGTAGAATTAACTTAAATGAGTATGCATAGTCCATGAGCAGAATAAACATTATAAACCATAAATCATAAGATGAGTATTAGAAAATCAAATATTTTTTTTTCCATTAGAGGCTACTATAACTTGTAAATTTTAAGTCTTCAAGGGACTTTGGAGCTCATGAAGTTCAACCTCTTCATTTTCCTTTTCAAGGTTTAAGGACTTGTCCAAGGTTAGAAATGCCCTGTCACATCAACACTAAAACTCAAACCTTCTGACTCCTAATCCCTGGTTCTCATCCACTATACCAGTTGCCTCTCATTGTTCCTTTCCTACCCTGTCCTTCATGTGCAGCTCAAGAATATTTAATGCTAAGGTATCTGTAAATATAACCTTCAGAATTCCCTCTACCTCCCTGATTCAACTTAGATTTTTTTTAAGTTAATATTTTCAGAAAAGAAGATAATTTTTTACTTGTGTTTTTGTTGATTAAAATTTAAGGTTACATAAAACTTAATTTTACTTTTACATTAATTAGAACAGCTTATCTGGATATTAGTCTTTGATTCCCAGTAAAGGTAAGTGAACAAACCAGTGAATGACAAAAGACAGACAATAGAAGAATTTTTTGAATTTAAGAACTAGCCGAAGAGCTAAACATTTGCATAGCCATTATTCCGACTGAAACTTCCTTTAAATGTGTTTCCTTTCAAGCTAGCATACGTGAAAAGTGACCTCTTATCCACTTACATACCTACCCAGAAGTCATGTGATAGCGTTTTACGTCAAGCTGTCAATTATGATAACAGACACAATAAGAACAGCCCAAGTGTTGATAGCCTGCTTCCTGACTGTATTGAAAAGTTTGTTGATAGTCCACTTGTGTCCTTTTAATTGCTCACCGCTAATAAATGACTACCTTTCCAGTGGTAGTACCAAGCTTTGGCTTTGCCATTTGCCACGACAAATATTATAAGAAGATTTAAACTAATATCTTATTTTCAAAAAATCCTACAGAGGTAATTTCTTAAAAGGCCATTTTGTGTAACAGAAATTTTCAGTGCAATGAGAAGTACTTTCAAATTCTAGTTTTAAAAACAAAAGTGTATAAGAAAAGTGTTGAAACAATTTAAATATAAACTAAACGAGTAATTGAAATTCAAATAACAGCGTTATATAGTCATGCAAGTGATGTAACATGCTGAAGCCCAAGCACCAATAAAATCCATGCAATTGTGAGAAGTAATGCAAAGACCTGAATTGATCAGGCCACTGATTCATTAGCTCTTATTATAGGTAATATATGTATAGTCAGGATATTATAATTTGAGATTATGAAAATAAGACTGATTTCTTATAAACTAGACTTTACTTGACTTTATTGTCTCACTTAGGGAAGGCAAAAGTGAGCTCCTATTCAATTGAAATCTCAAATATACATCAAAAATTAATACGTACTTTAATGGCTTGTTCGAATGGTGAAATTTTATTTCTAAACAAGAAGCTTCTTAGCTGCAAACTTTTATTTCCAACTTACAATGAGATTTTTAAATATATGTTGATGTACAACAGTAATAATTTAGGCTCTTATTATGACCTTAGACTCAAATGTAATGGTGATAATCAAATTAGCCAGATTCTCTTGTATTAATACTACCAAACTTTCTATGATAGCAAAGGAAGGAGGCCTGAAATTAGCAACTCACTATGAGGTTGACCAGATAAGAAACTGGTGCTAATTCAAGTAAGTTGTCTCATATTATTCATCCATGCTAAAATTGTTAGACTGAATTATAAAATAATTTCTATATTTTCTAAGCAACATCCAACACTCTGATTGATAGTTCCCATTTTCTCAGGGAGATAAAATTTGGGAAATGTGGTTCCTTCATTTCCTATCATAATGAATTTGCACAATGTGTTCATGAATTATAACATATGAGAGAGAAAAGGATATACCATATTTTACTAAACTTCTATGAAGTTAAGTCATGGGAGGGGGGAGTGTTCCACATTTCTGAAAATGTTCCAAACCATAAAAAGACATTTCTCAGCAGAGACTAATGAGTTCAGTTTGCCAAAGCAGGACCCATGAGTTCTTCAAGCCACCAAAACCATCTTCCAATAGAAAAGAAGAATGAAGCTCTAGTTGAAGTTCTGATTTTAAGATTTCCCCCATGCCAATAGTAAATGCAATAACTAAGCCAATAATCCCAAAGATGGACTACTTCTAGACTTGAAAAGGATTCAAGATTGTGTTAAGAGATAAAGAAAAAAGTCTAAAGTCAAATACTGATCAGCTGGTATGGTGCTAACTGTTATGACTGATTAGAGAGGATTATTTTTAATGGCAGATTATCAACTGGTTTACATGAACCTTTTTGAAATAGTCTTCACGACTATGTGAATTTATTTTTAGATTCAAATGAGATCTATTTTCAATGATAGGTGAACTTCCTTCCAGTCAGAATAAACTAGTATTCCCAAGCAGTTAGCAACCAATGTCATCAGCAATAATTATTATAAAAAGGAGCAGAAAGATGTATAATTACTAATAACAATTGTCTGTGTACCAAATAAATTATATAAAAGTGTATACTTTTAGTATTCAGATTTGACAATATGAATGTATTACTCTTACAGGTGAAGTACAGGGTTTGTTTTAACATTATAAAGCTTTTCATCTTAATTTGATAATGCTAGTATGCTTATCAATGCTAGATAATGCTAGAAAATGACCATATTGGAAACTCCACTGTAGTATCATCTTGTGGAAAGATTATTTATAAAATAGTCAAAATTACACAACCACTTTAAATTTATCATTAACTCTAATTTATTTAGGCTGTATTAAAGTTCTTTTCTAAGAAAAAAACAACATTCAAAACTACACATCAGTATTTTCATAATCTAAAAGGATAAATCTTTACAAAGCAGCCACCATGAACTGAAGAATGTACCTGGTGACGATATTTATTCTTAAAGGGTCATGTATATTAAAGGCTATAGGGAATGTTTAAAAGAAGCCTCTCAGACTAAAGCACTGCCCTTCTAATTTTGAATTTCTTCTAGCTAATATAACATGATTGATTACCTTTATTTCATGTACCCCTTGATTTTCCTTTTCATTCATCATTGAGCGCTTTAAACCAAATGCATTGAGAAACTGCCTCTAGAAGAGTAGTCTCTTTTAAATCTTTGCAAAGTAATGAAAGGACACAGTAAATCAATCTCATTTCTACTGAAGGAAAGAATAATCTTTGCTGAAGTCATTTAAACTATTTCTATCTCTTTATTCCTGGATAGTAAACATAAAACTTCATTTCTATAATTCTTTTAAAATTTGAAAAGCTAAAATGAACAGGCTTTTGGCTCTAGCCTTAGTTTACTACTATACATCTATAGCAAGAAATGCATTTATAGGTATTTTCTGCATGCCTCAAAGCTGGAGTTCATTATAAAATAAAGCATATATGGGCTTCTTCAATTAAAAAGCACTAACTCTTTCATTACATATAGAGGACAAATTATCTGTCCACATGGTATTTAACATTTTTAGCTATAAAGAACATATGGGTTTTTTTTTGCTTCCAAGGATTAATATATATCATGTATTCCATAAGTATTAACCATAGTTGACTGAACAAAAGGTATTCATATTGTAAGTGGTCTTGATTCAATGTTGTCCACTTAAATAAGTGGCTGTCTTCTTTGATTTTAAAATAGTTTATAGTTCTAGAACTCATGGTTTTTAAAATATATCATGTGCCAGAATGCTATCTACATTAAAATTCATATTTTCATGATGCTTGTTAAGTTTTCTTGATGTGAAAATACAGTTAATATAAGTAACTCTTATATTAATGGACTTTTGTAATCATAATTACATGAGGTTTCAACATTTATCATAAGGGATAAGAAAATTAAAGCTGCCATAGGTAGGGTAGTGGAGGAGGAAGGCTGCCTCCAAATACATGGAATTGGTTAGAGTATTCTAACTAGTATTCGGGGTTAAAGGTTTAAATAATAGAGGCATGTTTTATGAATTAAAAATTAACTGGAAATTAGAGATGTGTCATAAAGAATAATGCAAGTCCCATGAGAAAAATATTCCTGAGAATATATGTAATGATTTTAAAAGAACAAGTTTCTAAACCTATACATCCTGCATATGTTTTTTAAAAAATAGAATGGACACATACATTTGTCAAATAGAACCATATTATAGTAATTATAACTCATGTCATATTATAGCAATTTTAGAGGTGGAAAAAAAAAGCAACATTCCAGAGAATTATGTTGAAAAGCCAATGGCTGGCAAAACCACTAATTATTATTTGGTATTTTCATAACTGTGTACAGATGTTTTCAGTTAGTTCTCACTCTTTTGGTTTATTTTGTTTTGCTTTTTTTAAACCTGGAAAAACATCAAGTATCCTGAATAAGCTATCATCTTTATGATTTTCTCTGAGCTCTGCATGTGGTGACCTTTAATATGCAGTCTGCCCCCTTGGGCTGCAACTGGAAAGGACTTGAGAACTCTACACCAACCAGAGTTGAGGTAGGCCACAACAAGGGTATGTGAGGTGAACAGATCTAGAACAAAGTGGGCAAAAGTATCTTACTACCTATACAAAAACTCATATATGCACAGGGAATTGATAAATATAGAGCAAGTTAGTTAACACCAGCTCTTTATTATTTATTATAGCCTAATTTTCCCCATGTAATATTTTGCATACTGTTAATTTCAAACTGCTCTGCTATCAAAACTTGAGAGCAGCAAACATATGCATCATAAAATATATTTAAATTCGGAACTGTTTAGAATTATTTCTGTTATCCTGTAACTAGAACTGTGGGATTTCTACACTGGTATGGTCCATGCTTTTGACTGTGGTTGATCTGTTTATAAGCCACCATTAATCCTGGCTGTATATTTTCACAGTTTGGGTAAACACTTCATTTGCATTAAATTTACAGCATTAATGAGATGTGAAATTTAAAATGCTACTAGGAACATAAATGATGTAAGAAAGCAGAACCAAAAAAAGTGTTTTATCACAACTGAAATCAGTAAACCAATTTAAAGCTATTAAAATAGGAATGAAGTGTCGCCTGAGATTTTAGCTTCATAACTCATCATCTTGGACTAAAATACAAATGTGAAGAGCAAAACATCTGGAAAATACAAAATCACTCAAAAACTCGAATTATATACTGCTTCTATTCTAGTTGGCTTTTAAAACAGTTTGCAGTTTTTGTCTTTGAAAGCTATAGTCTAGGAAGTTCTCAATAGCCAATGAGACTGAGAAAAATACACTTTGGCTGAAACACTATTACTCATGGATGTTATCAATATATGCTACAGAGATGGAAAAGGTTATGAGCCAATTTGAGAAACTCTGCTCAAAGAGGTGAGAAACAAAGGATCAATGAGAAAAAATTCTGGGAAATGAAATGATCAGTTTTGGTCTCAGAAGCCCCGGGAGCCCCCTTCTGAGTCCGGATCTGAGAGGCAACATGGAGAAGCACGGAAGCGAAAGCGTGGCTACACCATCACACCTGGGTGAAACTTGCCCACCTGTTGCTGATGTAGGAAGGATGGGTCTCTTGGGCTTAGTCCCACATATCGATTGGCTTGAGATGTGCCTGAGGCTGTGTAGGCTGATTAAGGAAGAACAAAAACAAAGATAAAAATTGTGAACTATCAGAACGAACACCCTGTCCATGTATAAGAAACCCAGAGAAGTGGGATTTGCAACCAAAAAAAAAAAGTGTCTTCATTTCTCTTCTCTTTTGTCTAAGTAAATACCAAGTGATAGAAAAGAAATAATAATTGACTTCAAATCAACTAGTTTATTCCCCCTAAAAAATCTATCCAGTAAAGCAGATCTCATACTTCAGTGTGGGTGTCTCACACTTACATGCTCTAGTAACTGTCCTGCTGTACTTTTTCACCAGATATTAGTTGTCTAATATGAAATAATCAATGATGGTATATGATTCTAAACGTAAAGCAGACTGAAAGTCCGCCAGGAAAAAGTGACAGTTTTAATGATGGAATTTAAGCAGATGTGCTTAATGATATGGGATGGAAAATGTCTTACTTAAAAGTCTTGCTAAAAAGGAAATCAAATCTTACTATCATGAAGGAGGAGCCTATATCATGTAGAATGAATTAGCTCGGTATTTTACTTGTGAAAATGGCCTCCAGTCTGACAGGAATGTTTTCAAAAAAAATACTTCCCATTAGCACAAATACAAAAATCAATTTCTTGTAATTGATCCAGGAAGGAAGCTGATGCACCCTTTAAATAGTTGGCCACTAGGTAGTAAGTATATATGGTGACTATTCCTTACATTGTTAGAGTCTCATTTGCAAGTACTTTTGTACAATTGCTTTTGCTTTTGGTAGAGAGTAAATTTTCACATACATACACACAAAAAAAATGAATAGGGAGCTACTCCTAAAGACTTTTGTTATTTTTCACAAGGAAAGGAGTAAGGTATCGTCCCAGAACTAGGCAATCCCACTGCTCCATATTACCATATATTACCTTTATTGTTGTGAAGAAAGCTACACTGTTTGGTTTAAAACCACCAGATTAATGAAGAATCCAGGCTTCATTTTAAATGGGCTGGCTTTCTAAAACCAATATATTAATTCTGCCTTGTTCATTTAAAGGACTGCAGAATTTGATCCATGGAAGCTTTTTTAGGTCTTTTTAAAAACAGTGAAGATGCTCACAATTCATATTTTAATTGCTCCTGAATAAGGGGCCATGCAAGGCAGTCATCAGCAACCAGGGATCCCTACTCAAGCTCCAAGTCTCTGGAATTCACCACACCTCACAGACAGCCGGAGAGGAGCCTCACCCTTACAGAAGAGCACCAAATCTATGCTGCTTTTTCTTTTCAACTATGAGGAAGAGCTTTCCTTGGCTTCTGTGTTTTCTTTAACCATACTACTGAATCAATTCAATGATCAGCCTTTTATTACTGGTGGTGCCTAGGAAGCTGGAGCTACAAGCTTGTTTATAGGAAAGAAAAACTACTCACTATGTTTCTTTTATGTAGGAGTGGAAAATGGACTGATGCAGCCATCTTTATACAACCAAGATATTCCTTTTGAATATTTTGTAATTTTACTAGTCAAATCAGATCCCTTTTTGAACAACCTGTATGTAAGTATAAAAACAATTCATTAACAAACAGGCTGAGGGTACTCCCATAAGTGAGCTGTGATCATTTGGGTCTGATCCTCTCCTGAATCTCTTCTATTAATAACTTCATAAGAGTAGGCATCAGAGTTTCTAAAACTTGGTTTTGATCATTTATCCTGTGATAATCTTTCAACTACTTAAAAAAATCTGTTTTCTATGTGCTTTTATTTAAATTGCTGACATTGCTTGCTCAAAGATGTCAAGACATCCACTTTTAAAATTAGTACTTAGTGTTTTGGTGACTGTAATGCACATAGCAAACTTTTAGAACAAAATAATTTTTAGATTTTCCTGACTGGGTCGCATCCATCTGTGCATTCAGGGAAGTGTTCTAAGCATTAAGAATTACTGATGGGTATTACAAGCCTATAGGAACTTATTAATTTACGGGACTCATGAATTTTAAGAAAGAAATGCTGAATTCACTGTACAAAGTATTATCCGTTTTTCTTATAGGGTTCCTTCGTAGTCTTTTAGAAACCATTTAAAAAAAAAAAGAGCATCTTTCCAATGGCTGAGAAAGAGCCAGTGGTGCATGCCTCTGATTCTCTCTGATTCACACGGAAATTTCAAGATCAGGGGATTTTCTTGCTCTAAGAAAGAAAAATAAAATGTTTGAATTTAAGGTATCTATATAATTGGTGAGGTGCATGCTAATTCCACCAATTCCATAGCTTTATCCATTCTACTTCACCAATTTGTACATTCCAGCTCCAGTACTAAGAAGCTGACAGTTGGGTGAAACCACCTCAAAATTAATTTCTTCTATACTTCCGAGTATTTTACATCAAAAAACAAAGGAAAGATGTGGCTTGCTAGTATGTGTTAGGAAGGTTCACTGGCTAAATCTCTGACATTTAAATGTTATGTCCACACTAAAAAGCACAGTATTTGATGTACCATGATAGGTGAAATAATCAAAAGGTTTAAAAAAAAAAAGCTTGGAGATAATGAAAGTACAGGTAGCTTACATGTGCCTAATACTAAGGTTTGAAATGTTCTCATCTGTTCCCAACATTATGTGACTGTTTTTAACAATGACATAACCTACAATGATGTAAACATGCAATTACCTTACAGAGGCATTGAATCCATCTGCTTTGTGAAGGGGCTTGATTTCTATAGGAATGCTCCAATAAATAGGAATTACCTAATCTCTCTTTGGGTGATAGGAAAACTTTGTATTCTGCGTTATGTTACTCAGTGCAATTTCAATGTATACCTTGAACAAGCAGGCATGACTTATTATTTTTGTTACAGCTGTTCACTTAAACAAATGAGCTTCTCCCTTTTCAAATATGATTCACTGACTGGAATTTGAGAAGAGAGAGCCTGTGATAGCAGGGCCACATCCACGCCTGCTGGCTCCACTTAAATGAGAAATCTCCATCTGGTCGGGTAGCTGAAAAAATTGCTGTGTTTTCCACCTTGGATCAGACATCCAATGGTGCCTTTGATGGACATTTCTCATTTCCTACAGAAATACTTACTGGTTGCTGTAGGTGAAGCTGCCTCACCTTCAGTGGATGTAGTGATGGGTTTAGTATCTGTCATGCTCAGGGTCACAGGTCGCACTGCACTGGGATGGGGAGAGGGTGCCAAGACAGGAGTGAAATGGCCAGGCACTTTCCCTACTACTTGACCACTGCTGTTAGGCTACAAAACAAAAACAGAATGCCGGGTGAAGCAATCCAAAAGGCAGTCATCTTGTCCAACAAGTCCACTCAGCACACACGACTGTGTGGATCCAGCACACTGCACATAGGCGCCACACAGGCCCTCTCGAGTTGGAGTTGGAGAGGCCGGTCAATGGTTGGTAGTAATAAGGAGCAGCAGCATTTCAAAGGTTTTCATCTTCAAAGCACGTCATGGTATAGGTTAATTCCTCTTTATAGCACCCCTGAGAGCCAAGTAGACTTGATCCCTTCATGTAGTAGGCCAGGAAACTCAAGTGCAGTTTTAAATGCTTAGCTCAAAGGCTAAACTGGAATTCCTTACTGAACTAGCTAGAGTTGGAACCCAGTGATTCCTTATTCTCCGCTCCTCATTTTCTACAGTGAGTCAGTTTTGGCTTTTAGAATACAGTTTTCACCTACATGATGATATCACTGAAACAAAGGACACAAAAATATCTAGGAGATCAAACACGTCGAATTCTGGAATCTTCATCATTTACAGTCAAGAGTCATTCTCCTGCATACAAAACTCTAGCTCTCTCACACACAGGTGTGCTCAGACGCACACATTAGGCAGTTTAGATTCCGGGATCTACAGTCAACTTTTGATGATTACTAATACAAGAAGACAGAATGAGATTTAAAGCATCTGAACTTTCAGAGGTCATACAATGATATAAAACGCTGACCTAGGTTTGTCCTTACACCTACAAATAAAAGATTTCCAAAGTAAATTAAACTGTACTGAGGGGAAGCAGAGGACAAGCAAATGAGCATTGTTATTTGAGTTACTCTTCCATCCACGGTGGTGCATGGAGAGTTACACAAAACATTTATTGTTGACATTTGTGGGAATTAACTGAGAAAATCCCCTGGGCAATGACAGAAAAGATATTATTATCTGAGTTTTAGCCCCTGGGCACAAAAATAGTTTCCGTGGTAGGAAACAAAATCCTAAGGATACACTCTTTGAAGAAATAGTGGAATACATTTTTCTAGACAGAGAATGTTATTTTTTTTTTTATTATACCCATGTTGGAATTCTCCACTGCATGGTGTTCATCACAATTTGCTGGGAGGCTATTCTCAGCAAGTATATAGTCTTTATAATCTGAACTGTTAAAGGCAAAAATAATAATAATAATAATGAAGCAGAATATTTATCTAAACATCTGCACATAAATTACAAGTAGACATTTATTTAGAGAAAATGATGAAGAGCTAATAACACTTAAATATTGTGACTTACAGACATGAACTAAGTCTTCGGTGAGGCTCCTCAGAGGCCACATTATTTATTCTATAAAGAAAATGGACTTCTTGAATATCCTGACTATTCATCATGGGTAATTTTAAGTATTTAACTTGATGTCAGGAAAATTGACCAGAGTTTTCCAATATGGAAACCTATGGGAGAGTTACATCTTTAAACTAATTTTATTCAAAATATTCCATTGAATAGCATGACTGTCTCACTATAATTGGTGCAGCAGTAATGCAATTAATCTCAAAATTGCTGTGGGGAGGAAAAGGCATCTCAGTTGCTTATCTTAAAAATCAAAATCGGCCGGGCGCGGTGGCTCAAGCCTGTAATCCCAGCACTTTGGGAGGCCGAGACGGGCGGATCACGAGGTCAGGAGATCGAGACCATCCTGGCTAACACGGTGAAACCCCGTCTCTACTAAAAAAAAAAAAAGAAAAGAAAAGAAAAAAAAATCAAAATCAGTGCAGCGCTGGAGAATACTGGGAAGCAATGGCTGACTAGAGGTGAATGGTGAAGGAATACTGATTTTTTTCCATTTCTAGAGCTAAAACGGTAAATACCAAGAATTCTATTTTGAAATGCAAATTAATTGGTTTTGAGTTGGAGTTAAAAATCAAAGCAAATATACTGTTCCTTAAAAATATCTGTAGTTAACTACAAAACCCATTTTCCTTTCAAAGGGAAAAGTAGTTTGTTTCTACAGCAGACCATCCATTTCTGGTTATCTGAACATTGGAAATAAGTGCTTTAAACATCCTACTCAAGAAAGATCACAGGTCTCATTTTATCATTGGTGGTACATTCAATAGTAAAAATGCTTCTATATACAGTGTTCACCAAAACAGTTTGAAATACCTACCTGGAACAAAAGCAGAATGACAATAATTTCAAGGAAATGCTGCCACCAAATATATCATCCTATCCTGCCCCTTCTACAAACTTCATCTACTGGAATTGAACAACATGAACTAATAGACACTTCTCTCATTTGAAAAGAATAAAGGTGACAAAGAAAGAATTCTCAAGCCAATGCAAACAACTTTCCTAAAACTCAGGGTCAGAAGAATTGAGGGCTATTTTCTCCTCAGTTTTCTACTGGCTCAAATAGACAAAGCTACACTAAAAATTTCTATCTTTTAAGGCTGTTAACAGATGGAACTTTCATACTGTAGATAGAAAAGAGAGATGTCTGGTCTGAAGGTGAAGCTAACAGCATTAGGAAAGGATTATTCTACCTTACACATGGTTCCTATTATACAAAATCCTGAGAGTTTTTTTGTTGCTGGTTTTTTTTT
>NW_016804208.1:951682-960781 GCF_001698545.2 Rhinopithecus bieti | reverse complement strand
GTAATATGCTTCTCTTAGAAGGTGATATGTATCTTGAAAAGTGAAGAAAAACTGAGAACAATATAGGCAGATTATCACCTAATATGCCCTCTTAACTTATAAAGAAATTGAAATATACGTAAAACAAGCAATGAATAATTAAAGAAACGTGTAACACTAAGGGCCTGATTTTAATTGCATAATTTTCCCCTAACAGTGCCTAATTAAGACATCAGTTAAAAAAAAAAATCCAATGGAACTCTAAGATTTTCCACACTGAATTAACGTTAAGGACTTTTAATGGATGTCTTAATTAGACTTTGTTATTCATGGAAATTCTACACAAATTAAAATCAGACCTTGTGTGCACTGTTCCCAGCTGAGTCTAGCAAAATGCTCTATGGAACTGAGACTTCTGAATCCATGTGCTGACAACAAATTTTATTTCTAAACGATATACTAAGATCCCACTCTTTTACTTAGCTGTCTTTAGTACTGCAGTCATGAAAAGTGCTACAACATTTTAACATTTTCTTCTAAAATACAAATAGTAATTTTAACTTCAAATTCAAAATTCAATATTGAGTTTAATGTCTTAGTCAAACTAAAAGTAATGATAACTTTTTAAGTAACCCAAAGGGGTCCTGGATATGTTGTTATTCTAAATTAAAAGTTCAGAAAGGACCATTTTGTTTCATTTTAACAAATTAAGACCAAAGGGATTTTTTTCTCCCCTTTCTTTGCTAATTATAAATTGATAGACACACACTATTTACTAGCATTTTAGGAAGTGTTCCACTGTAGTAATGATAGAATGTTTGTGAAAAATCTGCAAAGTATTAAAAGGTATAATAAGGAGTGGACAGGAGTCTTAGAGGTAAAGCAGCAAAGCTAAATACTAGATCATAATAACAAAATTACATGTTTTAGATATTACAATTATCGATAGCCCCAGGTCTGGTACAAAGACTGTCTACTTGATTGTGGAAAATGCTTATATACCAAATCGCGATGAAGTAACCTCTCGGTAGAAGAAACCGCATGTCTAGGGGAGTGAGAAACGCTCATGAGTCACTACACTTACACAATGAATCCCAAAAACCACTGCACAATGTTTACAAAAAAAAAAAAAAAAAAAAAGAAAGACGCTTCTAGTAATGTCACTCATTATTAAATGTAAGTCATGTCTCTACAAAGAATATTCAAGTAGTCATCAAACACTGAAAATGTTTACATTACCAAAGCTTATTTTAATACCTAATAGTTGGTCTATAAATACAACTGTAAGTTCTTTTGTGTGTGTTTATTTTAGCACATACCTTACTCCTGCCTGAAATAAGCACATTGTCTCTGTGTCAAACCAGGTATTTCAGAGGTGTGAACTCCAGCCCAGAGCTTTCCTGTCAATGTACTTTCTGCATAAACTTTCCCTTTAGTCAATGAAAATCCAAAAACATTAAACCATCTTCACAAATTTACCCTTTGGGGCAACACACTTCCTACCTGTCATTCAGCCACCTTTAAATAAAAACTTATTGAGTCACCAAGCAACTTCCTGAAGATGGATTTCAAGGTTTGACGTTCTGCCAGACACACTGTCTGACTAACCTTTGTGTCTCAGAATTAGACCTGTCCCATCTCCCTTAGGTGCTAATCTTATTTTCTCTCTTATTTTTACCTGGCTAGTTTGTGGACTGGATGGGTCATACGAAGGTACATAGTTCTTCAGAGTATCCTGAGGATTCAGGTGAGGAGGATATCTGATTGTTGGATGAGAAAAGTAGCTTGATGGGGCTGGAGGAAGGATAGCTTGTGTTGGAAATGGCAACGGTGAGGGTGGAGGTGGAGTTCGAGTTGAGATGACTGCAGAAGACAGAAAAGGAAAGATTGACTCGTCAGCTGGTTAACTTATTGGTCCATTCTGATCCTAAAGAATGCTGTGAAACTACAAAACTGGTAACCATTCATTTTTGTCGCCATGATGTAACCAAGCTCTCCTAAAACAACAGTTACTTCTTCACTTTTATTCTCAATACCAGTACTGCTAACTACACAGAGACAAAACATCACTCTAGAAAATGAACAATCTTGCTTCCTAGCTCTGTGAGTGGTTACAAAATAAGTTTCTCTTTTATAGGTTACATCAATACTTGATAAAACACTTCTTTGAGCGTTTATATCCCATTGAAAACATATTCTTTGATTATAAAATCTTTAGGCCGGGCGCAGTACCTCACACCTGTAATACCAGCACTTTGGGTGGCCGAGGCGGGTGGATCACCTGAGGTCAGGAGTTCGAGACCAGCCTGACCAACATGGCAAAACCCCATCTCTACTGAAAATATAAAAATTAGCCGAGCATGGTGGTGGGTGCCTGTAATCCCAGCTACTTGGGAGCTTAAGGCAGGAGAATCACTTGAATCCAGGAGACAGAGATTGCAGGGAGCTGAGGTCGCACCACTGCACTCCAACCTGGCGACAGAATAAGACTCTGTCTCAAACAAACAAACAAAAAACAATTTGTCTTGCAAATCCAGAGCAATTCACAGCATTAAGTAGAGGGCAAAAGACCCACAAATTTTCTGCCAAACTTAAAAAGTGAAATTCAATTTCAAATAAATCATTTCCCTATACATCCTACTTGGCAGTTGTTTAGAAGGAAAGACAATAACTAATACAACATCATCTCATGTCATTTATAATTGTCTGGTCATAGTAGAAATGCTTATGAACATTGAAACATAGAGCTGGAAACTCTCCTAATGAAAATGTTTCTTTCAAAACCAAAAGAGCTCTATTCTGCGACTATTTTCTTTCTACTTTAACTTCTACTATATGTTGCTTAAAAGATATTGCTAATGTAAAACCAAGAATAAAACACATATCACTGAAAATTTAAACTTTCACATAGGTAAGTATATCACTTTACCCATAAATCACATATTTTATAATATTTTTATAAAGGGAAATATATATAAAACACATGCAATGTGGACAATGTTCAATTTTACTATAACTTTTCAACATTAGTATTCTTATAATTTATTGTTCAGTTTTTGAAATATAAATCTTAAGTTTGAAAGATGGGGAAAGAGTATAATCATGTGATCATTATCTCTATAATGTTGAGAGAAATAATCATAGAAATACAAATTAAAATTACCAACAAATATATACAGAAGTGAAGAGTAAATGTCTTTCCATTTAATATTTCCCAATTCAAATGATAGGAAATTATAAATGATAAATGTCTAATGTTTTATGAGACAACAAAGAATATGAAAAAAATAAATTCTAACCATAACCTATAAAGGGAAATCGCCTGGAATGATTTATCTCCAACTTTCAAACTACGTGGGTTGTGGGTAGGGGGACCTGTTTGTGGGATGTATTGCTTACCTCTCCCAAAAAAAACTTTTTCAGAAAATACAAGAAATTAAGAATGTATATAATAGAAGAAATATAAGTTCAATTTTATAGTCACAACTTTGTTCTGTGAATGTCCACCAGGGCACTGTTTCTGAGAATTGTCTGTATTGCTCTTACAATACAGATCCCTTGGTCTACACACAGACCTAGGGGATCAGGACCTCTAGGGGTGAGGCACCAAAATGTATGTTTTAAATAAGTTCCCATGCAATCTTCCTACATACTGAAGTTTCAGCATCCTCCATCAAATGTATGCATTTCAGAGAACAAATACATATTTCTTAAAACAAAACTCTTTACTGAAGTATTACTTTATTTAAGAAGTATATCCATTTGAAAGTATCATTTAAGGAAATACAAACATCTAACAAAAATTGGGCATCTTTTACTTAGTGTCTAATTGCTCTTAATCTCAGCTCATTTTAACCATGATTTTTGCTCACATCTGTACACAAACCCTGGAAAGATATAAACATAGTTCCATCTTGGGTCCTTTAGGTTTTGAGGTTAATTTGGCCTTAACAGTTCTGGAGGAGATCTCTTTTCAACTGAAATTGCAGAAATCAAATCTGAACTCAAATCTATGGGCAACCTGACATGGTGCTTGCATGAGCTGTAGGTGGCCTGATATAACCGGGTAAAATGTCGTATTTGAAACTGAGAGTAAAAATGACTACCTTTTCCATAAAAGCCATTCTAGTCCTTTAAAAATAAGAAAAGCAGGCCAGGCATGGTGACTCATGGCTGTAATCCCAGCACTGTGGGAGGTCAAGGTGGGTGGAGTGGATCACTTGAGGTCAGAAGTTCGAGATCAGCCTGGCCAACACGGTGAAACCCCATCTCTACTAAAAATATACAAAAATTAGCTGGGTGTGGTGGTGACTGCCTATAATCCCAGTTACTCAGGAGGCCGAGGCAAGAGAATTGCTTGAACCTGGGAGGCAGAGGTTGCAGTGAGCCAAGATCACGCCACTGCACTCCAACCTGGGTGACAGAGTAAGACCCTGTCTCAAAAAAAAAAAAAAAAAAAAAAAAAAATAGAAAAAGAAAAAAAATAAGAAAAGCAAAATACAAGACAAAAAAAGTTTTCCTTTATTATGAAAGAATACATACCCACATATGTGTATTCCTTGCATACATTATTGCAAAGCCTTATTACTTGTCTTCTTTCCTTCAGTCTTGCTCCTTCCAATACATCCTTTACAGTGCTATGTGAATGACTTTTTAAAAATACCATTACAATCATGTAACTTCTCTGCTAAAAGTATTTCAATGGCTTCCTACTGCTTCTAGAATAAAATCCCAACAGCTTTTTCAGTACACACAACCTCATGTGCTCTGGGACCGAGTCCTGGATCACTTCTTTGGCCTCATCTCTGGCCAGAAGAAGAGATTTGTGGATCCTTGGCTATATGGCAGTTCCCTGCTGCAATGGCCTCTAATGCACTGATAGATGCCGTTGCCTCTGCCTCCCAGTTTGCCCGTCTGCCTCCCAGTTTGCCCCTTTTCCTCCTAGTTAGCCTCTCTGCCTCCCAGCTTGCTCCTCTTCCTCCTAGTTTGCCCCTATGCCTCCCATGTTGCCCTTCTTCCTCCTACTATGTCCCTCTGCCTCCCAGGTTGCCCCTCTTCTTCCTAGTTTATTGTTCCTTCTTGTGGTGAACTTTGCCATCACACTTCTTCAGGTTATCTAATCCTTCTTCAGGTTATCTAGTCATGTTCAGATTAGATGCCCAGCCAATGACGTGGCCCCATTCTCTCCCCACTATATCCTGAACTCTTTAAGGGCAGAAAAGATCTTTTGTGAACAAGATGCCTACCACAGGTCCTAATATACAGATACAAAACAAATACCGGGTGAAGGAACAAGATGGAGGGCTCATCTAGGTCTCTCCTGTTTCATTATATAAAAATATACTGCCTACTTTTTTTCACATGTTAGAAATAAGAATATTTTTATCAGGTGTCATAACAAATGGGTGATTTGACTTCTCAGTTAATTTTGTCCAAATATTCAATATTACAAACCTATGAAACAGTTATTGATTTTTTTTACCTATCTCAATGGTATAGGTAATAAATGCAAAAGTTCTTATACCACATTTAAGTTGTATAGTCCTCTCTCAATTTCATAATTTTTCAATGATAGCAATAAAGGCCATGCATTTTTTAAGTATAGCACCAATAAATATCAACATATACTTACAAACCAAAGCTAATAAGGACTTTATTTTAAAATATGTTACACTGTTTGCATAAAGATTTAAAAACCAGATTTGATTAGTTAGAAGGATGAGGAAGTGCCTAACTATAAATTTTAACCAATAACAGTTTCAACTATCTGAACAGTATCATATATAAAACTTATATATAAACTATAGTATATAAATATAGTACTATACCCCCACCACATACCTCTACTACATCATCCACCTCAACCCCCATCACCTATCACCCTCGGCATCACCCCACCACAACCGTACTGAGTATATAAACTGTATATATAAATATATAGTAAAACGTGATATATATAAGATATATATATATAAATATAGTATATCTACGTAACTGATATATACTATATAAATACGGTACGTATATACAATATTAGCGTACGTAATATATATATAACTTTTCCTACACTAAAATGCAGGTGCCTCTACTCCTCCTCTAGGAATTAAGAGTAATACGGGTAAAAAACAAAAAAAAGATATATAGTGTTAATTATTAGCAGTTATTCGTATCTCATTTTAATTTTGAAAGATTTGATATTAACTGTTGGTTAAAGTACAAATGTCAAATATTGGATTCATTTTTCTACTTAAATTAAGATATGAGACACAATATCAAGTGTACTAGCCCAAAGGACTTGGGCATATGAAACAATTGTCAAAGAAAAGTACCTTTATTCTCTGATTACTCTCAAATAGATAAATATCGATTTATATGTAGAAAATAACATCCACAGAAATAGTGCCTTGTATCTTAATGCCTTTAGAAATACTCTAAACTCAGCAACATAACTGAAATTCCATTTTTTCCTTAGTAAAATATCAGGACCAATCCTGAAGTTATAATAAAGACAGCTATGTACACATATTTTCCACATTCTTCTGATAACAATCTTTTTGATAAAGACAATTTAAAAATACATATTATAAATATTATTTACTTGTAAGACTTTGAAAATCTTATTTATTTATTTTTTTTGAGATGGAGTCTCGCTCTGTCGCTCAGGCTGGAGTGCAGTGGTGTGATCTCAGCTCACTGCAACCTTTGCCTCCTGGGTTCAAGTGATTCTTCTGCCTCAGCTTCCTGAGTAGCTGGGATTACAGGCACACACCACCATGCCAGGCTAATTTTTGTATTTTTAGTAGAGACAGGGTTTCACCATATTGGTCAGGCTGGTCTTGAACTCCTGACCTCGTGAATCGCCCACCTCGGCCTCCCAAAGTGCTGGGATTACAGGTGTGAGCCACTGCACCCGGAGAAAATCTTTTCTCATAAATCGAGAAGAAAAAATATTTGATCGGATTGTGCTCCTCCCCATTTGGGTTGAGAAAATATGCTTGCCATAGCTATATTTATAAACTTTTGCTCCATCCCTAAGGGTTTGGGCCCTACAGACAAGAAGGAGGCTTCTCCTCTATGCTTGAAACTCCTCACCACTGTGTGCAACTCCAGGTATTCCGGGATGGTGGTGCTGGGGGAAAGTGCTCAGTCTTGGGGAAGAATCCTGTGGAGATGCAGAGCTGAACAATGGCTTTTCAGGCTTCTTCATAGTAGTTGGAGAAGACATATCTGCGAGAAACAGAGAAAAACCCAAAGCTCTATGACCTTCTTAAGCTCTAAGGTTCATGTCAACATAATGAGAGATCTCATCTTCCAACATTTTAGTATTCTCATACTTTGGCTCTTCTATAAAATATATTCTGAATGTCAACGATCCAGCTATATTGGAGCTCTGAAATATTCGTTCAATCTCCACGGAAGCTAGCAGAAGCCTTCATTAAAATTATCATCAGACTTATTCCCATTACTAAATAAATCTTAAACTTCTAAAAAAAAAAACCCCAAAGTCTTGTTTCCTTTAGCCCCTTGGTTCACACAAAGGCCTTCTTTACCTCAGCATTTCATTCTTAAATTTATATGATTCAGAAGATTGTCTTTCGATCTGGTGAGTACACTGTGAAAACAGAGAACAACTGGTGCAAATGTGAAAAACAACCTTCAGGTATGTTGGTCACAATATCACTGATTTCACAGCTTTTATGGAAAACTCATTCAATTGGTTAGCAAAAAATACATTTCTTAATTTGCTCATTCTGCAAATGTTTACTGGGTTTCTCTATTGGCCCGCGATAATGAAGATGTTAAAGAAATTAAAAGTAATTCCTGCTTTAGGGATGCTCACTGTTGGTGAGGAGGAAAATGATGAGAAGAAAATGGTTGTGAACAGTTGAGAGGTACAATGTATGTTGAGAGCATTTGCTGCTATATCCCCAGCTACGATGTACAGGACAGAGATCATCTCAGTCTCCCCAGGATGAGGAAGGTATTTCCCATTGGCACCATTTTCAAAATGTGAATGGGGATGACATTCTCAGAGAGGAAATGCTCAGAAAAAAAAGATGGCATAAAATACACAAGTAAACAGTGTGTGGAGTGGTGAAAGATGAAGAAGAGGAGCAAGCCTCTGGCAGGTCCCACAGGCTGCTGGGTCTCCAGCTTCCTGTACAAACATCTGAATGCTTACCCTCATGGGAGAAACGCCATAGATGGGCGAAACATGATCACAATGACAGCTTAGAGCAATCCCCCCAGAAACCACATGGAGGGTGGACTGGCCAAAACAGAGACAGAAATCATGAAGACCACTTTAGAAGACAGATTCATGAATACATTCATTCCAGAAATACTTGTTCAAGACCGAATTTATGCCACACACTGTACTAGCCTGGGACACAGTGGTGAACTGGACTCACTTTCGGCTCCTTTAAAGCTTAAAATCTAGTGAGGCGATATGGACAAGTAAGAAGGAATTGCAAAAGGTGCTGTGATAGGAAAATAATTCAGAGATTTCAGGCTTCTTTCATTCATTCATTTCATAAATATTTAATACTGCCAAAAGATAGATCATGAGAGCTTGAAATAAGAATCATGATAGAGCTAATGCAATAAATATTTTAACAGGATTCACTCAATTAAATTATTAAGTGATGTAGACTGTTATCATCTTAGTTGACTAAGAGACTATACCATGCAGTTTGTTGGAATAAATAGGGAGTTTAGAGATGTGCCTTGCTTTTAACATCTTGAGTTATGTTGACTTGAATGAAAGTTTATCAACTTATAGTAAAATGTTATAAAATGATATGAGCTATAAAATTTGTATTTTATTATGAAAATGTTAACTGTACTCACAAGTAGACAGAATTGTAATGAATCCTCATGTACCGATAACCCAACTTCGGCAATGATCAACTCATAACAAATCTTATTTCATCTTTATCCCTATCTACACTTTCTTTCCCTGTGGTACTTTGAAGCAAATCCCAGATATCATACAATTTTGCTTCTCAGTATTTCAGCATGTATCTCTAAAAGAAAATAAATCTTTATTAAAAGAAAAAAAAACAAAACTGTATTACACATCAAAATGTACACAATTTGCACTTTTAAGTTTTTTTGAAA
>NW_016804208.1:868354-951132 GCF_001698545.2 Rhinopithecus bieti | reverse complement strand
AAATACTTGTTCAAGACCGAATTTATGCCACACACTGTACTAGCCTGGGACACAGTGGTGAACTGGACTCACTTTCGGCTCCTTTAAAGCTTAAAATCTAGTGAGGCGATATGGACAAGTAAGAAGGAATTGCAAAAGGTGCTGTGATAGGAAAATAATTCAGAGATTTCAGGCTTCTTTCATTCATTCATTTCATAAATATTTAATACTGCCAAAAGATAGATCATGAGAGCTTGAAATAAGAATCATGATAGAGCTAATGCAATAAATATTTTAACAGGATTCACTCAATTAAATTATTAAGTGATGTAGACTGTTATCATCTTAGTTGACTAAGAGACTATACCATGCAGTTTGTTGGAATAAATAGGGAGTTTAGAGATGTGCCTTGCTTTTAACATCTTGAGTTATGTTGACTTGAATGAAAGTTTATCAACTTATAGTAAAATGTTATAAAAATGATATGAGCTATAAAATTTGTATTTTATTATGAAAAATGTTAACTGTACTCACAAGTAGACAGAATTGTAATGAATCCTCATGTACCGATAACCCAACTTCGGCAATGATCAACTCATAACAAATCTTATTTCATCTTTATCCCTATCTACACTTTCTTTCCCTGTGGTACTTTGAAGCAAATCCCAGATATCATACAATTTTGCTTCTCAGTATTTCAGCATGTATCTCTAAAAGAAAATAAATCTTTATTAAAAGAAAAAAAAACAAAACTGTATTACACATCAAAATGTACACAATTTGCACTTTTAAGTTTTTTTGAAATGAGAAAAAGACCTTATGGTACTATTAATATAAGAAACTAATTATCACTACATTTTACCATTTGAAAAATTCTGGTAAAGGCAGTCATAAAATTAAATATGCATTTTTCAGTACGGTGGCATTTAAAGGATGAATATACCACTGTAAAGGCAGTAGACATCACAGTCTACAAAAAATGCCAGGCGTATTTGTAGCTGTAAGCTACAATTTGTGACTAACTGGCTGTCGTGAATCTATCAGAACTTTGGTGAGTCAGAAAACCATTTCCCTTTTTTTTTTAAAAAAAAAAAAAAAAAAACAGAAATAAATTGTTCATAAAACCACAGCAATTAATGCCACTATAAAAAAAAAAGAAAAAAATTTTAAACCACGGCTTAAAAAATAGACAAAGAAAGTTCATTTCAGCTATCTTCAAGATGCCAAAAATAATACTTAGTTTTGTTTAAGAGCTATGTGATTTCAAAAGGTAATACTACAAATATAGACTTTTAACTAATGGATGTAAAATCATAGACATACAGTATTAGAAGTGGAAAGAACCTCTATTTTGTCTTTTTTGTTACAGATTATGCAATAACTTTCCATTCCAAATTTTCAATTTAAAATTGACTGTTAGAAAAGAAACTGGGAACTTTTATTGACACTCTTCTGCTTTACCTGTGTCTAAATTTCAAGTAAAATGTAAATGGGTAAATCAGTTTCTAAAAGTTCCATAGAATAAATAATAAAGCATAACTATACATCTTAAAATAATTTAGGCCAGGTGCAGTGGCTCACGCCTGTAATCCCAACACTTTGGGAGGCCGAGGCGGGTGGATCGCCTGAGGTCAGGAGTTTGAGACCAGCCTGGCCAACATGGTGAAACTCCATTTCCACTAAAAATACAAAAATTAGCTGGGTGTGGTGGTGGGCACCTGTAATCCCAGCTACTGGAGAGGCTGAGGCAGGAGAATTGCTTGAACCTTGGAGGCAGGTGTTGCCTACCCAGATAGTGTCATTGCACTCCAGCCTGGGTGACAAGAGCAAAATTCTGTCAAAAAAAAAAAAAAAATTAATGTGACCACAGCTTGAGAAACAGAACAGTGTCATTCTAGGTATGTCGTTTCTGGAGAAGAGGATCAATTAAGGCAATTGAAACTACTGTAACGATATCAGACTTTTCATTAAACTCAGTCAAATTCATGGGTCTCCTTTTGTAAAGGGCACATAAATCAAGGGTGTTTATATAGAAGTCGAAGATGATTATGTAATTTTTAATGTAAATTATATAAATTTTAAGAAGCAAACCGTTTGTATCTTCTTAGCCAGAATGACACACTTGCTTTTCCTGAGTAATTATTATGAGTCCACTTATTTTTTCAATTCTTTTTTGGGCATGCACCTAATAATAGTGGTACCTTCATAGAGGATTGATTATACAGACCAACACAGAAGAAACAGAATAAAATCTGCTGTTCAAGCTGCAAAAGGAACCACAAACTCCTTCCTTAAACAACAAAAGTAACTTATAATAGTAAATACAAGAGTGGGAAGGTTTACTAACCAAACTGAAAGGATTTGCTTTACAAACAGGTGAAGAACGGTAGTATCAGAATATAGGTTTAATTGCCTTTGTTTTCTGATTAAATGAAATTAATTCTTGGCCTATTTATAAAAATATACTGCTACACAGCACGCAGAAGGCACTATGCTAAGAGCTTAGGAAGATACAAAAGTGAATCCCCTCTAAAAAAAAAAAAAAAAAAAAAAAACCCTCTCTAGACTAGAAGGGGATATAAAAGATCAATTATCTGGGGAAAATGTAAGGATACAGTTTCTAGCTATTACATTTTAATCATGAACCAAACTAGTATTATTTTAATTTTAATTTCATTTTGAATGTCTACAATCTAAAAGACTCATGCCAAGGTGAACAATGATATTGTTTCTATGTTTAACGTGCTCACATGCCATAAAAAAAGTTTGACGAATGAATATATAGAAGAGATACCTTAAAGTGACCTTTCTGTGAAAAAAAAAAATGCCACGCTTTTCACAATCTACTATCCCTCAAGCAGGAAGAATAATACATAAAAAGTTTAAGTTGAAAATAAGTTGAATAATAATAAAGTTGAGTAATGCATAACTATATAACTTGAATAATAATGCATACATAATAATGAATAAGTTGAATAATACATAAAATAAAGAAACTGAAGAGATGCAAGATGATAGGCAAAGGATTAGCTGATGTTTCTATTGGTGGAAGGGAGGCAGGAGTTGCTCAGTAGTTGATGAGGAAGAATTAGAGGCCAGTGATGGCTTGAAATCAGACAAAACAATTTAAATTTGATTTAGAAAGTAATAATTTATCAATCGATTTTAGAAGAAAAAACTTTCCAAAAAATTGATTTTTTTTTCTGTTCTCACCGCCCTTTTCACTTGTACCTGGTTAGACCAAAAATTTTCTTCCTAGTCTCCTCCAGGCCTTCCTCACCATGGCACTTTATAAAAACCAGCAGCTGGCATTGTATCCTTCAAACAGTATCTTTCTCATTGCAAGATCTACCACAGTATCACATTTTTAAATAGCTCTTTTATTTGTTATTCCATTTTATTTAAACTTTAGTGAAGCTAATTTTCTTATGGCTTCCTTTAGGAGCAGAAGAAATATGTTTTTAATTCTGTGCCATCTCTGGTCTATGACATTCCCTTGAACTAGAAAATGAGGCATTTCCACTCTCCTTATTCCACCCATAGAACAAACTTATTTTCTCCTTAAGTAATCTCTCTTGGAAAACCCTGAGTTCTAGATTTCATTAATGATCTTTTGTTTGTATCTTATATTACTTGATGGATTTTTCACTGTTATTTACTTGTATCCACTGAACATACTTTTTTTAAAAAGTTGACTAATGGCTTACCTCCTAAGGAACATGCTTTTATCAAAAACACAAAAAGATGTAGAGGCTGGAAGAATATGCTACTTGGGAAGAGAATGAAAAAAAAGTAGAAATGAAAGAAAGAAGAGGTAAAGCAGGCACTGTGTCTAGGCAGCTTATTTTAGAATCTCTTGCATGTGAAAGAAACTGTATTATGAAGTGATGACTAGTAGTGCAGGATGAGAAAAATAACCATAGCCAGTATATCTTAAAATTCATGTTCCATGAATAAATATCACCAGATGAGAAGTAGCTGACTATAAAGCAAAGAGAAAAGAAAATCAATCACTGAGATTCCAATAAGTGTGAAGAACTATGGCTAAGCATCAAGATGCTAAACAAAACCACTTGGTTCCTGTCTTGGTGATGCTTTAGTAGAGAGGGCAGAAATTACAGACAAAAATGCATTAAATAATTGCAATCATAATAATATTGGATTGCAGAAATAATTCTTCTTAATGACAGATTAGAGAGAATAATTTTTTTAAAAAGACTCACATTGATGGTGTTATTCTTCAGTGTGTACACCCATGTTTACATTTATAACTGGAAAATTAGTTATGACTGTAGAAACTCATCGTGTAGTTGAATATGTAATAAAAGATCACCATGTAAGAAAAAAGTTCAAGTAGGCTACTGATAAAGTTGGTTCATTTATTCTTAAGCATCCCTTTAAATAAGTATTTTGCAAAATCAAATTATCACGATTTTTCCTGACCATACTATACATATTTTTGGCACTGTAGCATATATACCTCCTGGGCCTTGATGTGTCATTTATTTCACAGCATCACTTCAAAGAGATAAGGGCTTAAGCAAATAAAGTTAGATCAACTCATCTCCCAACAAGGTAATTTCATCTACAAAGGAAGAGAGTTGCTGTGAAACACAGCGTATGTACTCGACTCATCGGCAGCTTGCACAAATGGTGCTCCAGATGTATATCTGTTCAAGTCAGCCCAAGGCAACAATTTTGATCAATTCTAATGTGATAAAATGCTGCAGGGAAAGTGTGCAGAAACGTGTTTACGTCAGCCCTTAATTAAACTGTTGTTCACTTCCAAAGAACCTTAGGAAACACTAATGAGACATGAGTTTTGGCAATTTCTTCATCAAAGCAAAGACCCCTTCCTCAGTCTGTAGCAGCCTGTCATCCAAGTCGCTCCCGGGATAAATGTCACATGGCACTCCAATCAGTTAGCCACCTGTTAGTAGAACTTCACTGAAGTCAACTAGTGATCTAGGGCAAGCTCAAACAGCCACCTTAACACCTGCCTGTCTGGGACACCTGCTCCTTTTTCACATATAGTAGAGCAATATGTTAGCTTTTCCAATATGCTCGAGTAGATTAAGGTTACAAATCAGACTTCTAAAGCCTACATAGAAAACATAATTTTCTTTTTTGAAAAATTTCTTTTCTTCCCTATAGTAACACAATTTTTAACAATTTCAAATTAATTATGCAAGAACACATAAGAATTCTTGAATTTCTGGAAGCTATTATTTTCAGCATACCATATCACTAAATTAAAATGTATTAACTGTGCCAGTCCTAGGGTTTAGGCCTGTTTCTAGGATAGAATAGTCCTATTTCCATCTGGTTAACAAAGAAGCAAATTGCTTCAAAATGTTTTAAAAGTCCAATTCTTTTACATATTTCTAAGTTGTCTTCCTTATTTACATGTCATACTTGTAACTTGTAACAAGTCTAAACGAACCCTATAGATACAAGTCACCGTTTCCTGGCTAATTTTATTCTCCGGTATTTAATGTTAAGGTTTGTCTTATTGCGAAGTGCTTATAAAGCTATAATCATTGTTAAAAATATCTAATTATCTTCATTTTTCACATTATCAAGTTGCTGAACAATTTACAGCATTCCTCTTTTTCCTTTCTATCTTTTATTATTTTGCAAAGTTCACTTATTTATTTAATTATTTTAGAGACAAAGTCTCAGTCTGTTGCCCAGGCTGCGGTGGCACAATCGTGGCTCACTGCAGCCTCAAACTCCTGGTTTCAAGCGATCCTCCCTTCTCAGCCTCCCAAGTAGCTAGGACTATGGGTACACAATCACACCCAGCTAATTTTTAAATTTTTAGTAGGGACAAGGTCTGGCTATATTGCCCAGGCTGGTCTAGTCTCCTAATCTCACGAGATCTCCAGCTTTGGCCTTTGAAAGTGTTGAGATTATTGGCTTGATTCATTGCACACGGTCTTCTTTTCTCCTTTCTTCCTTTTTTTCTTTGTCGTTGTCGTCTTTTTTTTTTTTTTGGCAAAAGAAAACTCAGAGTGTATTGAAAACAGTTATAAAACTTCTGTTAACTTTGACCCTCTGGTATGATACTGACCAGAGGAGTTTGAAAGAGCCTACATAAGGACACTTAGCTTAGAGACAATTCAATGGCTGGGATTTGACAAGATTACATTATAGTGACAAGTTTCATCAAGTTGATACACCCTCATAATTTTCAAAGTTCTTCAATTTTGGACTTTTGAAAGTATTTGACTTTCATAGGTTTTTTTAAAATAGTTTTATAGATATACAAAAACTTGGAATATTGAAAACCTCTTCAGAGACCAAATTCATTGTTGGGTGAAGGCAAAGGTGATCAACACATCCATCACTCCACTGAAACTCTGTCAAGCAATACAGCACTGAAAGTGAAAAATGAGCTTTAGCTTAACTGGGATATTTCTGCTTTCCATTAAAATGTTGGGTAGAAGCTGGAAGACAACATGAAAAAGAAATGAACCATCTGCATAAAATAATAATGTTCTTTAAAATAAATAAGGTAGTAAATGAGAGGCTACCAAATCAAGTGTGTGGGATGAGTTTTGTAGCTGAAATCTGACATTTTTACTTCAGGCCACAAATCCAGAGTCAGTCCTGAGACAAGGAAAGAGTTTGGGCTCTGTTCCCAGAGGACAAGGAGAAGGCAGAGAAGATGATTGCCAACTGAAAGCTAAAAAGATCACAATTTCTCAGCCTCTGTTTTTGCCTTGGGATAAACAGTGTTGAGGAGAGGAAAGTGTCCAGGTTATTTATAACTGTATGAGTGTCATGTAGAATAAGACAACTATTAAGGCCAGATTGGGGCAGCATCTAGCCTGCCAGATACTTAAGATCCCAGCCCAAAGCTTTGATGTATTTATTTCTAAGGATCTCCGTGTAGAGAATGACAGCAATCCTTACTTTAACAGGTTTTACCTAAAAAGTAAAGGACTGATGATGGGTGACAGAGTGTGTCCTGGAGGAGGAAGAAAGGAAAGAGAGACCAAGTAGGCTCTGCCTTTACTTGAAAGCTTTGTACAATCCTTTGTACAATACCCTCTCAATTTCTCCATTTTCTTCACAAACGGAGCTATCCTGGCTCACAGGGAGAAGATACATGGTGTGTTCCTTGATGGTTTAAATGACATATAAATGATAAAAAAGAGGTGCATGGGTAAAGTCACAGGGACATAAAGAATGCTCTACAAATTTCTATCAGAAGACATGCTTCAAAATTGTTTATAGAGCCATGCGCTACACTGAAATTATTACAGCTTATAACAACGGAGTTAAGCCACTCAGGCACTGCTCTAGGGAATGTAAATTGATAAGATCTAAGCCAATATTTACCAACAGCCTTAGACATTGACATAAGATTTAACTTAGTAATTCTACAGTAGGAATGTATTTATTCCTGTAGCAAAATTTCATTGAACTTCTACTTGGTGACTTCATGCCAGGCAGTATGCTAAGGACTGGGGTCAGTGAAAAGAACTAGACAAGAATCACCTAATCAGATTAGGTACAGAGTTACATGCAATGATGTTCACTGTATCTCTCTTTATAATATAAAAACTTCAAAACTAAATATTCATGAGCAAAGTAGATATTTAAAATTTTATGGTGTAGCCAAAGTATGGCATATTATATACTTGTTACAAAGTGGAAGACTGGACGGGGTGGCTCATGCCTGTGATCCCAGCACTATGGGAGGCCCAGGCGGATGGATCAAGTCACCTGAGGTCAGGAGTTCGAGACCAGCTGGCCAACATGGCGAATCCCTGTCTCTACTAAAAATACAAAAATTAGCCGGCCATGGTGGTGTGCACCTGTAATACCAGCTACTGGGGAGGTTAGGGCAGGAAGAGTTGCTTGAACCAGGGAGGTGGAGGTTGCAGTGAGCCAAGATTGTGCCACTGTACTCCAGCCTGGGTGACAGGGCAAGACTCTGTTACAGGAAAAAAAAAAAAAAAGGAAATTGAAGGATATGGTAAAATGCCATTAGATTATAAACACAAAAAAACTTAAAAAATAGCATATATCATATAAGCTCAATTTACTGCAAAAATACGTTCATAGAAACAGAATGCACTGAAATGTGGAAAAAATACATAGAAAAACAGGCTAGCATATTTACAGTCAAATATTAACAGAAGTTATCTTTTATGATGAGATTACAGGTGATTTTATTTTCTTCTTCATATTTGACAGTTTTTTTTTAAATTCCCCACAAGTAACTATTACTTTTACTGTAAAAATTGTAAAACACATATTTTTGGGAAAACTGCTGCCTGTAGCTCCACAGAATATTATAAATAATTTCCAAAGGTGGGTTAACAATACTGAATCCTGTTATGTGTCCAACATTACACGGCAAGAAGGAAAGCTTCATATTAGTTTAGGTACTGGATGTTGCAAAACTGTAAAATGAAATGCTTAAATGTAACATTTGCAATTTAGTTGGCTACAGGCAAAACAATGTCTTTTGAAAACAGAGTGAAGAAAAAAAGAGTACCTAAATATCTGTGTCTAAGGACTCCTCTAGATGTAAAATTTTATGATTGTGTGGCAAATGTGAACAAGTCCTTCCCACACACTCCAAGTTAACAAAAAGCTCTGAATGTTATGACAAGACATATGGATGTAATCCCACTACAGTAGTTTGATGATGATGCCAGATGATTCAAAAAATAATTAGCTGCCATGTTAAGAAAGTATCTCCTTATATATATATTTACATTTATCACACTCTAAAATAACACTGGAAAAAATGGCAAGCTACATTAAGAGGAGATAAGATGTCATCTTCAATTAGATTTCTCAACCATTTTTTAAAAATTTATGAAATCAGTTCCTTTTCGAATGAGAAAGTATGGTGGTCTTTGTGTTAAATAAATGAAATTCTTACTTTAATTATTGAGTTATTTAATCTTAATTACACTTGAGCATATTATTGTATTCCTCAGTAAAGTAAAATATTTTCTAATAGTTTAAGTGTCTCTTGCCATGTATTTTAACCCAAGCATAGTTAAATAGCATGTTCCTACAAGTCTCTATTTTATCACTTCTCTATAAAAAAGGTCTTGAGGCTACACCTACACACAATGTAAAGTTAAAGCTCAAACCTCTTTGAAGCTCACAAACACCTTCCAGAGACACTTAAAAAAATCCTTTGAATAATGAAGAACAGTGCTAAAACAATGAATATGGAATAAATGAAAACTACTTTTTAAAAACACTTCAAAATGTTTTTGCCCACTAAGCAATTTCATTTCAACAGACAGACAATAATAAAGTGTCTTGAGTAATGTGTGTAAACCTAATTTGAAAGAGAGAAAAAACATCAAACAATTATGCAGGACTTGGAGCATATTTTAAATCGCTTATTAAACATTGGCATAGGTAAATAGCTGCTATTCACCATGCCTCTCGGGAAAACCTCTTGGCTATGGAGGCTTATTAGTGTTAAGCATCTGAGAGCCATGGGCTATAAAATAAAATCAATACCATAACCTTAACTGTAAAAGTCAGAAAGATACTGGAAGAGTTCTAATTTAACAAGATTACAGATGAGTTTTCGGGGGAGAACATTTGGGGAAAAGCCATGCATTTAAAAACATTTATGCTACAAGACATCTCAAGGATTTTCTTGTTACTAATGCTGTTATTATCCACGCTGGTAATGGTTAGGGTTGATTTAACTGATGTGTTACTTTAGTGGATTTACAGGAAAGTCCTATAAATGATCTGGAACTTACTTCAAATAAAATCATTAAACTGAGGTAGTAAACTAATTGCTTGAGAACAATTATGATTTGATGTGATTTAGTGTGGTAGAAAAAGAATTACAAAAATTTTAAGGTCATCAGTTCAGCAGTTCAATGCAAATATGATTACTCTGCACAATATTCTGTTTCTCTTAATGGAAAAGTAGTCAAAATTGGTGTAAATTGTAGTGTTTAAGTTCAAGCTAAATCTATATATTTTTTTTCTCCAACAAATGTAAATGAAAAAAATAACATTCTGTCAATGAAATTACTATGATGGCATATTTATTATCCTAATGGTTTTAGAAATCATGTGAAATTCATCAGTAACAAAACCTCTGTTTAGTAATGGACCAATTACATTTGTGAGATAATGTCAATGAAACCGAATATTGTCACAGGATAATGGTCTCCCATTGCTACATCCCTAGTCATTTAGAGAAAATAAATGTTGCTGTCTGGCTGAGTCATTTGTTTGCAAAGTAGGAGACACTGATTCCATAACAAGGTTCTGTTATAATAACTCAATCTCTATCAATCATTTGTTGCACCAGAATGGTGCAGGACAGGACATGCATTTGTGAGAACTGTGCATTCCTCAGGTGTAAAGCAAAATATATGGGCCTCCAAGCACATAAGTAGCCCAATTATTGTTATTCAATGAGAGTGTTTAAAATGAACATTTAAAAAATAATTTAAGAAACAGAAAACTTTCTGAATTTTCCAAAAGATCCATGTTAATGACGGCTTTGAAAAGACTCAAGTACTGAAGATCTTCAAATTCTTTGACTCCAATAGATTCAAAATCTAAAATGTTAGAACACAAAGAAACCTTAGTATACAACTTTGTTATTTTACAGATGGGAAGACTCAAGATTTACTGAAGTTAAGCGATTTGTCTAAGACTACGCCAATATTTAGAGTTTCCTAATCACAATTACAGTGCACTAGGCATAAGGCAAAAAGAGTAGAACAGAACTAAAAGAAAACATATATTTGATAATAAATATATACTTAATTTTTATATTTTCACAAATATAGCTCATTTTAAACTGGCCATATAATCACACACTTCTACTAAAGACATTCTAGAACTTAGGATTATTTATTAATGTCTTATTAAATGGAAAAGTGATTTTTAACCTGATTTCAGTGCAAAGACTACATGTATGAATCTCCGAGGAGTCTATGAGCCCCTATGAAATTATGTGCATTTATCTGTATTGACGTTTCATGCATTAAAAACAATTGTAATAGAGATTTTATAATTAGTTTGCAAAATCATAAACATAGTATCTCAATGACTTATTTGGGTACACAGTATTATATAGTAATAATGAGCATGGGTTTCTTCAGCTAGACAGACAGGGGCTCCCATTCTACCTCTGCTACTTATGATCTGCATGATCTATGTCGAGTTTGTTAAGCATTGTAACGATCAGTTTAGTAAGCTGTAAAATGGGGTTTCTATCAGGTTTAAAAGAAAAATAGATATAAACTCAGCCATGCACCTGACAGAAAGTAAGGGCTCAATAAATAAATGACAACCACAAACGGCAATAGAATCTTGTTTTCCTTGTTTCATTTACATGTGCTTTTGAAGACAGTTTTAAATTTACATGCTTTCTTCAATAAATAAATAATATAGAAAAGGAGGAGAGTCACCAGTACAGTCTAAAAAGAAGGTGAAAATACAAACATAATCTATGGACTAGATTTGAGTCCTGATTCAAACAAGACAACCTTTAAGATATTCTAGGGAATTTGAACATGGATTATATGTTAGATTACATTAAGAAATTAATGTTATATTTGTTAAATTGATAATAGTACTGTGATTATGTAAAAAAAAAAGTTCATTGTTCAAAACACTTAGATCTTTTACAAGCAAAATGCCAGATATCTGGGATTTGCTTTAAAATACTTTTAAAAACTGGGAGACAGTAAATGCGATAAGACTGGCAAAGTGTTAATAACAGTTGAAGCTGGGTGATGGTACATTGAGGTTCACTTTACAATTCTACTTTTAATAATCTCCAGACCAAAAGACTTCTTAAAATTGTGCATTCATTTCAAACCAACTCTTCCCCACATTTATTCTTCAAAAGCATTCATATCTTCAGTTTATTTTAGTACAAAAAATTTTAATCCTGGCACTAATAATAATAGTTGATTTGTGTGTGTGTGTGTGTGTGTGTGTGTGTGTGTGTGTGTGTATGTAAAATTCTACCATCTCAAAATTTTGTTTTGAGAATTCTTTCAGAACCCTGAAAACTCACAAATTCATCTCTATTTTTTCATTCTAGTTCTGTTAGGTCTCCCAGTGTCTTCCTTACGCTTCCCAAGAAAAGTGTCCCTCTACCAAGACTTGCGAAGCAGTGTTTAAAATCTCCTAGGCCATTTGTAAGTTTACATACTGATTCCCTAGGCAGGCTGTAGGATAACAGAAAAAGAAAAAAAATCCCTTGAACAAAGATCTAGGCTCTGCCATTCATTACTTGGGACAGAACAGCCTCTCTGATCCTTGGACTACTTAGCTGTGAAACAGGAGCTTGAATTATGTCTCACTAATGATTCTAATAATTTGTGATCTGTACCTGAAAAATCAATTTCTTATTGTATATGACATTGGAAGTCTTATAACTGAAATGACACTGGCTTTCCGAACTACTTCATAATAAGCTTAAACATGAACTCAATATGTAAGAAGATTTCAAATAAAACCTTTTCTCATGCAGAGAAACTTTGTATGGCACACTATGATATTATCTCCCACGGGTTTCCCACTTCCCTATTTTAAGCTGTGTTCCATCAAGCTAGAAACCCAGTATTAAATAGAAAGTTGTTATTTTTCTCAAACTAATTATCTATTGTGGTTTTTCTGCAAAATGCTGTATTTTCAAATCTTTAAGCCTCCAGAGCACAGAAATATGAGCACGACTTTTCCATATTAATCAGTACCAGCCCTGCTAACATGTATACAAGTTTACCCCATCCAAAATGCTATTCTTGATTAGAACATATGAAGGGGGAACAAACATTCGCCAATTAGGAGGCAATGTGGGGAATTCTGATGAAAGCCTTCACCAACAATTTACTGTTTTCCTTTCCATTTTGAAGCAGCTCGTGTTGTGATTTTTCAATTACAGCAGCGTAGTTGAAGACGCATTCCTCTTCAGGGTGGAAGCATCCTTGAAGTTTGCTTTCCAATGTCAGGGTAGTAAGTACCTGGAAATTCACTCAGAGTTCTTTACTTTCAATATTTTCCATAAAAAGCTAAACAAGAAACTTAAGGGCTTGAACATCAAATCCAAACCAGCTCTCCTTCACATTCATCCATGAAAAGCATTTGTAGTTCTCTTTTTTTCTGGTTCAAAAGTTTGACACTTGAATATTTGCTATTTCATCCTTGTGATACAAACTGCAGGAATGTAAGGAATTGTTGGTGTTCTATTTGGTCCCCAAATGGAACTTAAAAAGTTCTTCCAGTAGGGTTACTAAGCTGTCTGCACTGCCATTTTCTAGGACTTCATTTAATGTTAATGATTCCCAGATAGCAGTTATTCAACCATTTATGAAAGCTGCTTATTCACTCAGCTCCCACAGCTCTAGAGAAATCTTGAGATTATATCATTTGTCAGACTGTGGTTTGGGCTAGAGCACTGTGTTTCAAAGTTTGAGCCTAGGATTAATGCTCCCTATGGATTCTTTGATAGAAATAAAAGGTTCTGAAGTCACAAACTTAATAAACATGTTCAGTCAAGAGCCACTCCTGGATGTTCACAGCACACAGTAGTATATTAAATATTCTGCATATTCATTTATGAATGAAAATAGCTGAAATTTTTGTTACAAGAAAATTTTCCAAATTTAGCTGAACACTCTTTTGTATGTAGCATATCTTTTCTCATTCCTAAACTCACAGTAGGAAATGCTGGGGGGCCTGGTGTGGTGGCTCACACCTGTAATCTCATCACTTTGGGAGGCCCTGATAGGAGTTCCAGAACAGTGTGGGCAACATAGTGAGACCCCAGCTCTACACAAAATTTAAAAATTAGCTGGGCATGGTGGCAAGTGCCTGTAGTCCCAGCTACTTGGGAGGATAAGGTGGGAGGATCACTTGAACCCAGGAGGTCAAGGCTACGGTGAGCCATGATCGTGCCACTGCACTCCAGCCTGGGCAACAGAGCGAGAAAAAACAGAAAATGCTGGCCTCGGATTCTGGTTCTGTCAGTATGGTATCACACTCTTATTTACTGTTATTTATTTCCTGATTGAGCACATAATGCTAAACTGGCATTTTTACTCTCTAGCCCTCAGTGTTCCCTTGGGCCCTTTGGCTTAATGCATTTGATATTTAATACTATACCCTTATAGAACTCTAGAATGTGAAAATCAAAATTTAGCACAACAGTTAAGACTACCTTACTAATGAGAATATTTTCAAAATTATCAAAAATAAATCTCTAGGACTTGGAAAGAAATTAATACTTCAGAAAGACTTAACTGAGAAGACATTTATATAACAGAATGGGAGATTTTATAAAATTCATATTTTTATTTTTTAGTACCTAAGATACCAGAACACAATGCCTAAATATAGCTTTAGAGTCCAGTTTAATTTTTCAAACTACTTTCCAAATTGTAGTAATATGCCAATATACTAGGTAGTGGTAGTTTTTGCCAACATGCCACTTTATTGATTTTATGTAAGGATTTACCGCTCATCGTGCTTAAAGCTAAGCTAGCTCTAAAGCATGGAGTCGGTCCTCTCATAATCTTATTTATTTTAGTCCCCGTTTTTTTCTAAATAGTAAAAGTTATTTTTCCATTCGGGAGGTCAAGGGCTGGAAACTTAATTTATTCATATTTGTGTGCCCAATGCCTGCAAAAATTCCTCCAATATAATAGACATTTGACAAACTGTTCATTGAACCAAATTATCTCAAATCCCATACATGTAGAAATTAATAACATTTTACTGCATAAAGTCTTTTTGAATTTATATTTTATCTAAGATTACAGGTTGTTTAAATACTCATCTGGCTGAAAAGCTGTTCAAATTTCCATTTAGAAATCCCCAGCTGCATACTGCAAATATATTTACCATATCATATTTTTTCTCACTAAATATCTATTAAATGTTTTAGAAGTTTTACATTCAGACTTAGATAAATTAGTGACTATCAGAATGGCAGTGGCAAACTGACCTTATAAAGAACTGTTTTCAATGTTCAAGCATACTATTTATTTGTCTGTTAAATTACTGAGTGATACGGTTCAGCTGTGTCCCCATCCAAATCTCATCTTGTATTGTAACTCCCACAATTCCCACGTGACATGGGAGGAGTCTTGTGGGAGGAGACTGATTTATGGGGGCAGATCTTTCCTGTGCTGTTCTCATGACAGTGAATGAGTCTCACAAGATCCGATGGTTTTAAAAACAGGAGTTCCCTGCACAAGCTCTCTCTTTGCCTGCCGCCATCCATATAAGACGTGACATGCTCCTCCTTCCACCTTGATTGTGAGGCCTCCCCAGTCATGTTGAACTGTAAGTCCAGTAAACCTCTTCCTTTTGTAAATTGCCCAGTCTCAAGTATATCTTTATCAGCAGCATGAAAACGGACTAACACACTGAGCACTGGAATACAATTGGTTTTAGTCTCATCAGAGTAACCTGAATTAGAGGAAAAACTGTGACCTATCTCTTATTTTTCCTCTTATATCAAAAGTTACAAATGATTGTGCTAAAGAAAAATTTCAAAAAAAGTACATCAACTAGGAATTGACTCTCTGAATTGACTCAGATGGAAAAAAATTAAGAAAGACAAGATCTTAATGGAATTTTTTATGGAGGAAGTACTGGAATAAAAGAAATGTTCAACTTGTCTGTTGATAAACTAATCTGGTTCTATTCATTAATCATTAAAATCTTAAATGAAGAAGAACCAATATCCAAAAAGAAAGTTTTTAATAGACAAGAACAGTCAAGAGTTTAAGACCGGATTTACAGGAAGAGACCTAAGCAGGAGAAATATTCTGGAACCATAGAAAAGAATTAACAGTTGTTGGATACCCTTTGCTAGTGACTCATGTATTATTTTTCCTTTCATTTCCTTCTGTACGTATAAAAATAATCAAAGTAAAAATATAATATTACATAATATAGATGCTGACAAATTTAATTTTCATCACTATTCATCAGGAGAAGCAAATTATATAGCCCCCTACAAATGTTTAAACCATTAATTATATTTAGTTTTAAAATATTCGTGTCTATATTTGCAAAGTATAAGTTACATTCTCTTAATAATCAAAAGTTGTAATTTTTTGTTTTGAAGAAATGACCACAAGGACATAATTAATTTATTATGTAATATGCTAAAATAAATACTTTTTCATTAAGTTACTAAATTGCTGAACATATCACTACATAAACCTAGATTATGTATAATATTTTGCCATGATTTTAAGAACAGAATACATGTAATAATTGGTCATATTATAATCCTTTGATTTTTGCCTACTCGCAATAAATTTCAATGGTTTAGGTTGGTATTTCAGATTGAAAGGGAAAGTAAATGCCACATATTGGTCCATAATTTTGTTATCTTTGATTCTCATATTTAATAAATCAATTTTGCTAGGACTATGTCAAGAATAGATTTTAATGCAAATTTAGCACTACAGAATTAAGGCATACCCAGGAATAATTAATAGTAAATTTTAAGCTTTCTTCCCATTTTAAACACAGCACTTTAATCACCAATAAATAGTTATTGAGTATCAATTAGTGCAGGGCTTTTGGTAAGGAGAAAATATTATAAATACAAGACATGTCAAAAGCTATTACAATGATTGAGTGGACTCAATATGTGCCCTTTAGACACTCCCTCCATCACAGGGCAAGTGTTCTAAAGAACATTAGAAGATGGACAAGAAAACCATTGGCATTTTATTTTGCAAATTTTTTTTTTTTTTTTTTTTTTTTTTTTTTTTGAGACGGAGTTCTCACTCTGTCGCCGGGGCTGAGTGCAGTGGCCAGATCCTCAGCTCACTGGCAAGCTCCACCTCCCGGGTTCCGCCATCTCCTGCCTCAGCCTCCCGAGTAGCTTGGGACTGACAGGCCGCCGCCACCTCGCCCGGCTAGTTTTTTGTATTTTTTAGTAAGAGACGGGGTTTCACATGTTAGCCAGGATGGTCTCGATCTCCTGACCTTGTGATACCGACCGTCTCGGCCTCCCAAAGTGCTGGGATTACAGGCTTGAGCCACCGCGCCCGGGCCTATTTTGCAAATTTTAAAAGCAATTTTCTAAGAACAAAAGGACTGCATTGGGCTTAGCAAATTTATAAAGATAGTACTGTATTGCCTGCATTTCTTCAATGTAGTTGAGTCTTCTTCCCACAATGGCTTATTGTGTACATTACAAAGTCTTCAGGGTCTTCAGAATTAAAGTGACAGAGTGTGTGTGTTTGTGTGTGTGTGTGTGTGTGTATGTTTAAAAAGCACACTTGAGAATGAAATATTCTTCCTTACCCTTAATATAATATGCCTTTACAGACTCCTCCAATAAGTCTAGTCATCTTGACAAAAGAAAATCACCAAGACAATATAATGATTTTACAAAGAAAAAGAATGACAGTTTCCCTTCTACTTTTCAAAAATGTTTTATAATATGATTTGAGATTGGCTTTATTCAATAGGCTTAAAGAGGAATCAATTCTTACAAAGTGACACTCTCTATAATAAAGAACACCTACACTTCTGAAAAACGCATCCATTCCCACACATTCACAAGGTTATTACCATTAGAATCTTTTCCAGAAGAATTTTCTGACAGGGAAACTATGGCTTTGTTTAGAATAAGCTGACAATGTCAGTAAAACAAGCAATAAAATATTAAGGGTTGAGGGTTTTGTTTTTCGCTTCATTTCTGCAACTCTGGTAAAAGTCTCTATTATATCTTGCCTTAACTAATGAGACTGGTATTCTGCCTATCAATGGTTCATTTATACAACTATTTATTGTACTCCTACTATGCACCAAGTGTGTGTTAAGTGCTGGTTACAGTAGTAGTCAAAACAGATAAGGTCCCTGCTCTCATAGTGTAAACAGATTTAGACAACTAATCCCATAAATAGCTATATGATTACATATTATGAGTACAATGAAAGAACAGTACTGGGTGTTGACAGAGAAAACTAGAAGACAGAATTTAGACTGAAATTTCTCAATTTAAGCTGGGCTCTGAAGGATGACAAAGAGTTTGCCAGATAAAGAGTTAGAAGAGCATTCCAGAGGTCATAACTTATAGAAAGGTCCTGGGTGTTGAATTCCCAACTTTAAATAAAGCAGTGGGCTCAAGTGCAAGTAAGGGGAAGCAGAATGTCACCTGCCAAGGCTATGGTGGCAGTCACAGGCCAGGCCTGTTGGTCATACGAGAAAATTCCCATTTTTTCCTGAGAGCCGTGGGAAGTGACAAGAGGATCTGAAGTAGGGGAGTAGAATGTTGTTATTTACGTTTTATAAAGATGATTTTTACCTACTGCCTGAAAAATAGATTTGGTGGGGTCTCTCATGAGGACAGTCTCAGAGACAAAATTCCCTCTGAGGGGGGTCTCACAGTCAAACTCTCTCCAGTTGAGTTTCAAATCCTTGCATAAAAGGACCCTTGTCATCTCCATTATTTTCCTCCATGTGAACTGTGTCCAGCCACATGGCACACACAGCCATTCTCAAATTTGCCTCCCCACCTAACACATGGCTATGCTTTTGTCTCAGTTCCCACCACCACCCTCTTCAGCCCCTCACTTCTTTGTTAGTTAAAATCTCAAGGACATTTAGGTGAAATTTAGGAATTGAGCTTTGATTCAGTTGTGCTAAAGGAGGTACACTTGACTCAAAGGCCAATGTCTCCATGAAGATTTTTCATTATTCTTTAAACCCCTTGGCACTCGGGTATTAAAAATTTGAGCACCAAAAAAGAAGCATTGAATAAGGAACTGACTTTGGCCTTAACTGTTAAGGCACAGAGTCATGTGTCTCCTAAGAATACTCAACATAGAGTACCCCAACCCTCACCAATACATACCCAAGTCTTGGGCTGAAAACCATTATTCCTTTCTTTTCGATTTTTTTTTTTCTTTGAGACAGGGTCTCACTCTGTCACCCAGGCTGGAGTACAGTGGTGCGATCACACTTACTCCAGCCTCTGCTTTCCAGGCTCAACTGATTCTCCCACCTCAGCCTCCTGGATAGCTGGGACTACAGGCGCACACCACTATGTCTGGCTAATGTTTCGTATTTTTTTGTAGAGATGGGGTCTTGCCACATTGCCCAGGCTAGATTTTTTTTTAATGCAGCATTATATTTAAAAGACAATTTAAAAATACACGTTTATGTGGCTGACGTAAGATCTTATTTGCACACATGCTTACATACCAACAAAAACAGCCGTTAGCTAATTTTCTATTTCCATGCTTAATAATCTCCCTCTGATTGTGGGGGAAAGCATGAATATGTGTGATGAAATATACTAAATCCAACAGACTTTAAGAAGAGCTAAGTCTCAATCCTTCTGGGTCTCAATACCCATTTCTTAAAGTTATAATTATCCTCAAAGCTGCTCTAGAACTGGGTCACAGTGTTATCTAGAAAGCATAGCTAGATTGACTCTGACACAATGTATCTTACATTATACTTTTCTTTATTGTATATGGTCTACCTACGTCCAAAAGGAACTGCAGATTCCTTTAAACAACAACTTTCAGTTCCTGGCACTTGCAAACTGCTTAAAGTTTGGCTCCCTGCAACGCCCCATAGAGAGGAGCAGGCGGATCTAATTGAATCACAGTTTGTGGTTCTGCTGTACTCCAACCAACAAATGTAGACAGACCATAATCAGTCACATACATAATTGTGGGTTCTAAAATATCATTTTGTCTGAAAAAAAGTCCAATGAAACAACTAAAAATAAGATTTTGGATAAATTAACTTTGACATTTGACTAATATATTATCTCAAAAATAATTCTACAGGAATCATTTGATGAAAACAATATATAATCCATATTGGTTTAATTATGAAATTTTGACTAAACGAAACTTAAGAAACGAGCCAACATTTTACTCATCTCTCTAGAGGCATCTCCTTATTACTCACCTTGATCTCTTTCATGCCATGTTCGACTTCCAGCAGCTGGTGAATTGGGCGAGGGGTAAAAGTCTCCTGTAGGACTTGGTTCCATATTTTCATCTATGGATATAGTTTTGGGTCTTTTGCTGTTAAAATATGGCAATAGTTATATTAATGGGATTTCTGGGAAGATGTGTACATTTGAAAGTAAATGATCTGAGAAGATCCTTACTGTGAAAATTTTCAAAAGCACAAGTAATAGTATCTCAGAATACTTACATATGCCCCCACCAATATCCTATAAAGCAGATAATTATGAAATTATGACTACAAATGTGAATTTTTTCTTTTTTTGTTTGTTTTTGAGACAGGGTCTCACTCTGTTGTCCAGGCTGGAGTGCAGTTGCATGACCACAACTCACTGCAGCCTCAAGCTCCTGAGCTCAAGCGATCCTCCTACCACAGCCTCCCAAATAGTTAGGAACACACACACACGCCACCAAGCCTTGCTAATTTAAAAATTTGTTTGTAGAGAGGGAGTTGTCCAAGCTGGTCTTGAACTCCTAGGTTCAAGTGATCCTCCTGCCTGGGCCTCCCAAAGTACTGGGAATCCAGATGTGAGTCACTATGCCCAGTGAATATTTTTTCTTTAATTAAATAAAAAAAACTTATTCACATGTATGCTGGCAAAACCTTTTAAAAAATCTTCAAAATTAGCTTTTTGCAGCAATAAGAACCATAATGTTATAGGATTTCAGCATTGAAACTGACCTCAAAATCATATACATAAACCAATCTCCTTGTTTTACAAATGGGGGGACACATTTGAAGAGATTCAGTGGATTGTCCAGGGCAAGTGAATGGAAGCAGTCAGACATAAGGTAAAGACGTCTGACTCCCAGAAGTGTGCTCTTTCCACTGCACTGTGCTTCCAAGCCCTTGAATCATGTATATGTCTGAGTACATTTGTAGATATTCATGATTAATATTTGACTCACAATTCTCAGAGTATTAACGTGATGTAGAAGATGGCAATTTCTATCCATGCTAAGCTTAATTTCTTCCCAAAGTATCCAAAGTTAGACCTTACATTTTAACTCTCTTTTAAATCTAATTCTCTCATCTAAGAGTCAGCAGAAAATTTGTCTGAAAAACTTAAAATGGGGAACAAATTATATGCATAAAGAGGTAATAGAGAAATGTTTTTTAAACCTTGTTTATTCTGAAAGACAGTATCTTATACAAAGTAGTCATGAAGAAAGATCTGTGTTGACAACATACTGATTTAGCAGATAAAATTTAAAATTACTACTCACGTTTTAAATTTAGAAAACCAAAGCATTTTAAGATTTTGATATGTCAGAGACTATTTTAATGATAATAAACCAAATTATCTTGCTACATAATTTAACTATATGAAAATGGTTTAACAAGAACTGATATAAAATTGATCTTAGTTTATAAACATACAAACATGCCCAGTCCATAATTAATTCAAATTCAACGAACTTTCACTACCGACAATAGCTTAGGAAAATAAATATACAGGTATGCTTTTCTTTTTAAAAAGTTCACATTGTAAAATGAGTGTTTTGCTCTAGAATTCATGTATGCTCTTATATTTGATTACACATATATTTAATGCTCTAGGAATGAGATGGGTCTTGAAGATCTAGCTCAAATAAAAAAAAAAAAATCAATACATCTGTAATCTCTATTCACCGTGACTGACAATTACAAGAGAAGATCAGTAAAAAAAAAAATGAGAATGTTAACAGTGAAGTCAAAAGCAAAGAGAACTCTCTCTAGCTGACCCCCAACATAGGCTGGTTAAACCAAATCTCAGGGAAGGTAATATTTTCATTAGTAACAGAGTGTTAATTAAATTAGTCAAAAAAATCAGCTAATTGAAGAACCTGGCAAACTGTGGTCTTTAATTTTAAGGCTAGGTAAATAACACATTTTATTTTTTATGTTTCATTATCCTAAGCTTAGATGTAATATTTGGATAAAAGTTACCAGGAATCAGTTATAAACCAGATATCACTGCCACAGCAACATCATTTTTAAAGTCATCGAAAGATTTTGTTAACTTGCAGCATTTTAATATTACCTACAACAGGAAAAAAATCATATTAACATATTTTCCTAGTTACCTGTCCCCCTGAAAAAGATTTTTTAAACTGCTGTGTAAAACAATTACATTTAATTTGTACCAGCCAAATAAATTTAACCAGGAAAGATTAAAAATCTGTATACTACCAGCAAAAATTATTTCCCATCTCTCTTTACTTACCTACCTATCTATCTGCCTATCATCCACCTACCAACCTATGTGTGTATCAACTGAGAATACGAGCAGCCCTTCTTTCAGTTACCTGCTTGGAGGAGAAGACAGCGACCTCTGAAGATTGACCCCCGAGTTCATGTCATGATAGTATGGTTGGCTTGGGATTTCTCCAATTGGGAAGTTGACTCCAGTTCCCTGGGTTATGGGTGCTGAGGAATAAGACAAAGCAGCATTGGGAATGACATTCTTATTTCTGACCTCTATTCAAATGTAATAATCGAGAATCTTCCATGCCTCTGGTCAAAGATAGAGAGAACTTTCTTCACCTTAAGCCTCTAATACCCACCATACAACCTGGGTAGGACTTGAAAACTTGCTCACCTTAGCAACGTTCAAGCTTGGACATTTGAGGCAATCAGATTATAATCACTGGTTACCAATTTCCCTAATCCTATTCCTCAATCTTCTTTACTCACTCCTTTATATTAGTTGACATTACCTCTGTCACTCTGCTAGCTACAAACGCCTGGAGGAAACAGAATATATGAGTCCTATCACTCAGCAACACCAAACAAGCTGCTTTGCACTACTTAGGCTCTCAAAAATCAAATCATTGTCAAATAAGCATAGAACCGTTTCACAAAAAAAAATGGCAAAAGTTATTACTCACAGCCTCCTAGTTAGAATATAATAATAATAATTAATATCACGACTTCTAATCCACTCAAATAGTAATGTTGATATTATTATAGAATAATAATTTTTAGTTTGTAACACAAAGGATAAATGCTTCAGGTGATGGATACTCCATTTACCCTGATGTGATTATTATGCATTGTATGTCTTTATCAAAATATCTCATGATATTTTGTATAATTACATCTGTTCATATTTGTTTAATTTAATTTTAGATATCGTGAGCAAATCTGTGAGGCAGCATATTGTGTTAGAATCAGCAGAGTCTTGAGGGATAAACAGCCTTTTAGTTTAAACTCCCTCTGTACTTATAAGCTATGTGCCCTAGTTTCCTAACTGTAAAATGGGAGTAATAACCTGACACGTATGATTATTTTGAGGATGAAATGAAACAGGTAGTGATAAGAGCCTAGAATCGTGCCTAGTATATAACAGGTGCTCAACGATTGTGCGTTCCCTTCCTTCTTTGCTTTCTCTTCCAAACTTCTTCCCTGGTAGACTGGAATGGTTAGCAAAGATGAACAGTTCAAACTTGTTAAAAGCAGAGAAAGAGGTATAAATGAACCTGTCTGCTGAAAATACGTTCATTCAACAAATTATTGACTGTGTCCATTGCTGGCAGGTGTTGGCTGCAATGGGTACAAAATAGTCTCATATATTGCCCCTATTAAAAATATTGGGCAACAAGCTGGATAAGTAAAACATTCATGCGAAACATATAAATACCAAAACAGATGAAAATGAAACTGTCCAAATTAATGACATGATCCAAAACTGCTGTAGAATTTCAAGGGAAAAATAATCCAATAGCAGCATGAATTGTCCAAGAAGTCTGTGAAAAGCCATGGCTGGCACTGGACTTTGGGGAATGAGTAAGAGATTAGAGGAAGGTCATTCTAAACAGGGACTGCTGCAGAAGTAAAATCATAGGTAGAGATAATGTGCAAAGTGGAGACCAGGCAGGTGTCAAAGAACTGCTTAAGAATAGTTTCTATTTCTTTACCTGTCTTAATCAGCCCTTCAAAAGTTCAAATGAAAGTGTACTCTGGGACTTTGCAACAAAATTCTAGAGCCCCTGAGATTCACTCTAAGCATACGTGGTCTACTTAATCGCCTCCTCCCTCCCAATTGCCTCAAGTTGAGTATAAAATTCCAAAGAGACTGTAGATTTTATGGAATTTTCTTACCCATCATTTCTAATGAATATTCTAAATGTGTTCACTATCCTTTGAATTGTATTTTAATATTAGGCAGGCTAAGATTAACTTAAAATATTTTTAAGAAAGTAAATTAGGAGGTACAAGCTTTATCACAGAGAAGTGACCAAGGAACACAAAAGGAACAGCTCTCTTTCCCGACTAAAACTTAAATACATCAGTATATACATGATTCGTATCAGCTCCAAACTTCTGGAGTATCTATTGGCCTTCTGATAGATTGTTCAAGTGGTATAATACACTACAACATCCTTTACACGGAAAATATTTGTATCCAATGAGTAACTATGCCTGATGGCTTGAATTATTTGGACAGCTAAAATGTAGCTACTATGACTGTTGTGGCTTGAGGCACACCAAAGGTTAAAAAAAAGTGAGGTAAGAAATCCCACAGTAACCACATGTTTTATAATTTATTATTAGAACCATGTTCTATATGACACTGGAAGTGGGGTACATGCTAGAAGGAGGTATTTCAGGCGCTCAACTGAAGTAAACAATCTGTCTGGCTTCCCATCACAGTAATGGATACAATCATAGACCTGAGTTACTAACAGGAAACTTAGAGGTTCTCCCTTATATAAACTATTTTTAATTTATTAAGTTCATACAATATTTAGGCAAAGATTTATAGTTTCTATTGAATACATATGGCTCCATAGTTAACATAATTTGCTTACCCATAAATCAACTAGATGTAATTTGTAGTAAATGATAATTTTAAAATCTTCAGAAATTTTGTTTTTTTCTAAATTTTGTTCCAGAAGGATTACTCCAGAGTGTCAAGACAGCAATAAAAATGACAAATATAGCATGTTCTCACTCATACATGGGAGCTTAAAAAGTCGATCTCATGGAAGGGGTTGTCAGAGGTGGGGGAGGGTGGGGAGGTGGGGAGATGAAGAGAGATTGGTTAATGGGTAAAAACATACAGCTGTAATATATAGAAAGAATAATTTGCAATATTTGACAGCACAGCAGGGTGACTATAGTTAACAACAATATACCACATATTTCAAAATAGCAAGAAAAGAAGATTTGAAACATTCCCAACATGAAGAAATGACAAATGTTTGAGATGATAGATATCCTAAATAGCCTGATTTAATCATTATACATTGCATGCATGGATCTAAAGATCACATGGATTCCATAAATATGTACACATATTATGTTTTAATTTTGTAAAGATAGCAATAAAATAATTTGTCTACAGATTTATGCATGATGAGCACTGTAAAAATTTAGTATGCATTGTGACACTAAATGGGAGATTACAGAAAGGAAAGTAGATTAACAATAAACATGGCCAAAGCACTAAAACAACACACATGGAAATTATTTAATGACAAAGAGAGTGTGTGAGAACAGCAAGTCTCAGTCAGATATTCCTGTTTAAGAGCCTCTGGAAGAACTTACATCAGATGCAAAGATCAGTGTTAGCACCTCTCCCAGGGAGCTACAAGAAGGCTGAAAGCTGCAAATCATGTTTAAGAGGTTGCCAATATCCTCTTAGAAATGAAGCACCAAAGAACCTCAGATTCTAAGGGTTAGAGGCCAACCTTTAATCTCCTTTATTGTTCTCCTCACTCCAAAAGCTGATCCTAAATCAACTTTTAAGATGGAGATAATATCATTCAACAGAGAGCTCACTATCCTAATGCTGAATAGCTTCATTAGCTAAAGTCAACATACACATCAGTGGGTCATATGATTGTAAAACCCTGGAGGACTGAAAACACTAGAATACTGTAAACCCTCAAGAAGTCAGAATTTGTGATACACACATAAGTATTGTGCTGTAGTTTGTGTTTACTTAGCAAACCCTTATTTCATAAATAATGAAGTTTAATTGTATAAACAAAGATTATGATGTGGCTATATTAAAACACTTAGGAGGATAACTTAACAGGCCTTTCAGAGACACCTATTTACATATGGAGGAGAAAATAAATGTTTGCTGAATAAATTATCTAATGAATATAGATAATTAATGTGCTAATTACAAATCAGTAATATTTGTTATAACAAATAACCTAAAAATCTCCAGGATATGACATTATAAGTTAAGAATGAATGAATGAAGTATATTAAATTTACCTTGGTTTCAAACTGTTCTAGAAAGGTAATTTTCATCTTTAATGTTTGAAATTCAGATTTTTCAAAATATCTGTCTGGGCTTTTGAAGGTTCTAATGTAGTTCTCCTTTGACAGGCCTTAGCACAGTATTACCTATAATGAGGTACTAAATAAATATTTCTGACACCTGACTCTACTGCCCTTCTCCTAAGAAGGATGAAAATACAACATTGAACTTGAACTCAGAGAAGTACGAATTTAAGCAAATAATTTCATAAGCCTCCTAACTGTAGCAACATAAGCCTTTCTGCTAAAGAACAGTATGGGGAAAACACACACACCCCTTCAGGTATCCCCTGTCTTACCTGATGCTACAAAGTGCTACTGATAAGTCAGGCATATTTCTTTCCAAATTAACAGCGAAAACTTTCAAATGTTGGATACCTTTGGATATCACATATTCATCTGGAAAAACACATTAAGGCACATTGCCTTGGACAATCTCCTTGCCCATCGAATACATACGCTGGGGCTACCGGAATACAGGATATTTGTGTTTCTTCTCCTACACTGTCACCAAGTAAAAAGACCCATGAGAGAAGTCTTTTGGGCATACATTTATCTACTCCAGAATTATACCAGAAAGGATAAACTACTTACGGTCTTAAACGTTCATGTATATCACTCCCTGCTATACATGCTATTTGCACTGTTCACTTTAGAAATGTTAGCTATTTGAGGAACTATGGTTCAAAAGACAGTTAGTGATAGTTTGGAGATTCCTTTACTGAACAACAAGACTTTAAAACACTGCTTATTCTTATCCTCAGTAACTCACTTACTCTGTTCTTTCTAGATCATCATAATTCTTATTCATGACCTCTAAATTTGACCCAAATGAGAAACACAACTTAGGCAAGTTTCAGAGTGTGACTACATCATCTGAATAACATCATTCCAAAGTGTGATGCATTCTATCAAAATGTCAGGTGAAAATATATCCTTCAAAGTCACATAAATAAGCTAAATCAGTGAAAGGGGTATGAAGAAAGGAGTCACCTCCTTTAACATAATTAGTACATACAGATCTGCATCTTGGATATGTTTGTACATGCTAGTAATATGTAAAAGAGTTAATCAAGGTAACGTCCCCTTTGCTGAGGTACCCTGCCAGGTGAGCTTACCCTAGAAAAATCTGATCCAGCCTGCCAAGAATGGTGTCTCAGGTGAAGTGGCCAGTTAAAACAATTGGACATTGTTTTGGATAACAATGCTTTCTATCTATATCCAACTACAATCTGCAAAGTTAATTTCTGCATCCCTCTACACTCTGCACGTTAGTGTGTATATCCTGTACATCTCCAACCCCCACCAAAATGTTAGTAAAATGAAAAAGCACTTATCTACAGGAAACTTATGTGGGTTATCATAACAACATAGAGTACATTTAATTAATCACACTTCCTTTGGTATAAATGGCCATCTATGGTCATGCAGAGAACAGTGAATTATAAAATGAATACCAATAACATGGCAATCAGAAAAAAACCAAAATTATTTTTGTACAACAAAAAGTTTTGATGATTTCAATGCAAACATTTTAGAAAATCAAGCAAAATATATTCAGTTATTATTTCATCAAAAGTTTTAAGATTTTAAAATTCAAATGTTCATAATATGTGATCACCCTTTATACTATATTTAAGGTTCAAAATATAAAGTATTTTAAATCATATTGCATGCTTAAGTAGTAAGAAAACAATTTACTTACTTCTGGATACTCTTACAAGTTCTGATACATTGAAGACCCCAGATTTTACAAAACTATCCTCAAGGTATCCTAAAATAAACATTAAAGGAAAATGATCAATATAAGCAGACAGCAAAATAAATGATTACGCACTAGAATTTAAGTGTTTTAAAGCCAAAGGTTTGAACAAAAACCAAATATGCTTACAATAAGGACTTCAAAAAATAACTCTTACGAATGCAAATTAGGTTTGTTTAAACAAAATAAAAGTTTAGATATCAAATATTCTCTTAGGAAAACTTTTCTTCCCTTTGTAGAAGTACAGGGTTATTGATGCGGTTTGATTTGCCATGGCCCATGCATACAGAATGGTCTGTGGGCTCTCAGTGAATGCTTTTGACTCAGTAGCACCTGGTAGACTAAAGTGAAAAATGAAAGAAAGAAAAAGGAAACCACAGCCACAATTAGTACCTTGCTGGAATAACGTCCAAGGTCTCTTAAAACCACTGTTCTTTTGTAAAACCTTCTCTGATTAAAGAAAAGTGAGCTGCTATTACCAGCACCCCCACCCTTGTTCCAGGGTCACTAATAACATAAAAAGCAGAACTTGTATATACAGCAAATACAGAACTTTGCATTGACCTATTTCTGGGCATCTTTAATATACGTTGCACGATTTCACTGCTTTCCTCACCCTTGCTACTATTCCACTGGACTCCTTTTATTTCAAGAATCAGACACCTTTTCTGGCAAATGGTGGTGAATCCAGGCCTCTGGGAATGCCACATGACCCTTAAGTCATACCTGGACAGAGTTCACAGTGGCCACGGAGCCTGCTTGCTAGCTGGTCTAACTATGTCCAAAACTAGAGATGACTCCCACAAACAGCAGTAACCCTGCACCCAGTCCACCCCATTCTCATTTATGTTAAGGGGGTGTAATGAGTGTGTGTAAGGAGGGAGGAATACCTTACGGGGGGAGGTTATAGCCTAACTGCTTCTGTCCTAGGGAGAGAATAAGTTTGAAAATCCTCAGAATTGAAATACTTCTGAGAAACAAACAAACAAAACTAGATTCTAAGAACTGGCAATTTGACTGGATTTTATATAAAGCTTTAGGGCTGACCAAGGAATTAGATCCAGTTCAGAGATGTGAGGCTTGGTAGTGTAGCAACGTGGGGCACTGAAATCAAAGAGCTGGGATTTGAATTCTAGCCACGGATTACCAGTTATGAAGTCTCGGGTAAGTTATTAGTCCTCTTTTTGCCTCAGATTCCTCACTTACAAATTAGAGACAATAAAAATCACCTATCTTACAGAGCTGTTACTAAGGGAGATAAAAATATAAACCCCATGGTAAACACTGGTTAAAATGTTACCAATAAATTAAGATGGGCCAGTGGAACCTGCGATCAGCCATATACCGAATTATGCACACTGGCCTCCAGACAGTCCAAAATGATCCGTAAATCTTTATTCAGAAAATTTACCAGAACAAAAGGCACCACACTGCTTTTCAACCATACATAGCATGAAAAGACAGAAAATCATTCAATTAGCATATATGTTTCACTGCTGTGAACTGAGGAGCCATTGATGTTTGACATCCACCCACCCACCTTCTTTAGAAACAGAATGAAAGAAGGAGTGAGAGGAAATTGTAAGATCTCAGTAGGGGATAAAACAGGTGCCACATTAAGTCATTACTCTAAAAAATATACATACATTTTTAAGAGTGTTATAACAGAATGTCCCAATTTAATGCACTTCTATTTTAAGAAACTTATTTCTTGAGCAATTAATTTTTACCAGGTTAAATTCATTTCACTAATTATTGAGAAACTTCTATGTAACAGTCCCTGGACAAGGTGCTAAAAGTCATGAATACAAAAAAAGGACATTGACTGCCTTGCCGGTTGGGGAAAGAGATGTTTTTGACTCTTCTGGACCACTGTAACTTACCATCATATAGAAAGATTTCTGTTACTTTTGCTATTGCTTATAGTTCATTATATTTTATTTTATGTAGGGTAAACTTAATAAAGTAAATATATTAAGTACAAAAACCTTCTTCATCTTGGGAGGCCGTGGTGCGTGGATCACAAGGTCAGGAGTTTGAGACCAGCCTGGCCGATATGGTGAAACCCCATCTAGACTAAAAATACAAAAATTAGCCAGGTGTGGTGGCAGGCACCTGTAGTCTCAGCTACTCGGGAGGCTGAGGCAGGAGAATCGCTCGAACCCAGAAGGCGAAGGTTGCAGTGAGCCAAGAGGAGCCATTGTACTCCAGCCTAGGCAACATAGCAAGACTCCATCTCAAAAAAAAAAAAAAAAAACACCTCCTTTATCATGATCACAGCTCATATATTTAACCAGTCACAGAAGATTATTTTTCATCACCCAATTGTACTCCATAAATGCCTACCCTCATATCGTCCTCCTGCAGTTCCCTGCGATGAGACGGTCCTCTTTCTACACACTCTAGTCTCATCCTCCAAAATCCAACCCAATCACCACCCACTCTGTAAACTGCTCCTCCATCTCCTTCTCCCACCCAGTGGCCCAGCCAGAAATCTCTTTCCTCTGTACTTGCATAGCACCTAGTTTGGACTAATTTTATACTTTGTACTTTCAGATTTTCTGAGAGATCTGTTTTCAAGTCTTGCAGTCATTGCTGGATTATCAGCTCCTTTAGTTAGGGAAGTGACTGGGTTTTGTTCATCTCTTTATCTTCCTTAATGACTAACTCATTGCCTATATATAGAGTAAGTACTAAATAAACACAGAACAAAATTCTAAAATTCAACTTTAAAAACAGGGTCACACATTAACATCTTAGTCATTTTATTACAATGTAGATACAGATGGTTTAAGATTCATGGATAATTATACTAACTTTTGTTATTCCCTAGAACTTGTTTGCTGAAGAGTGTATTTAGGCTTTCGGGTCACATGAGAAAGAGTAATCATTAGGGTCAGATTATATCTCTTACTTTGTTGTGTACTTATGTGTAATGTTAGGCATTTATATAAAGTAAAAACCAAGGAACTGGAAGTGTTTAAATAGTAAGAGCCACAAAATACTTGTTAAATAAATCAGTGAATAAGTGATGAACATTTCAATGTGTTTACATGAACTATATCAGATGTAATACATAATAACATTGCAATATGTATGTGTAATCTGAAGTTCATTTCCTTATTACTCCAATGAGGAGTCAGAGATCCATTTGCTCCTAAGTCATGACCATTAAGAGGGACTGGGGTGTGAGCCTGCTGGAAGCCAAATCACGAAGAAGGGATGAGCAAGCTCAAGGCCAATTCTACCACTGGGAAGACAGTCAGGCAGTCAAACATAGACAATACAATGACTATTGCAGCTATTCACAGAAAAAAAGAAGACAATTCAGAATGTATCAGGGTGTTTCTCCACTCCTCACCCCCAACTCCCCAGGTTCTAAGAAATTGGAATCTACAGAAACAATGGAAAGAGGTAGTTTACGGAAACTATGAAAAGCATTGGAAATATATCAGAACATCTTTGGAACCTAGTGGACAAAATGCAAAACACCACACAGGTCCCATTGGGCTCTACTCCTGCATGGAGCCCAGTGAGACTTTAGTGGAGGAAGGTTTCTTGAGGATGAGTGGTGATGCCTATTAACCATGTACCTGTGGGAACAGGGACAGGTGAGAATCAGGCAAGAGGGATAGTCTGGGAAGAGCACCTGAACCAGACGGCTGCCACCTTCATACATCTCTGCAGGCAGCACAGCCTTTGCAATGGACAGACATTACCCAAGACATGGTAGAGTGAAAAAGAAATCATGGATGAAATAGTACTCAGATACTTAAAATAGTACTTGGATACCTATTCTTACTTACTCATTAGCATACAGAAGACAATACTTGAGGGCTATGGCAAAATAATTGGGAGGATTTTGCAACGAGTCAGGGGTCCTGCAGTAGGATAAGAGGTGAGATCAGCAAAATGTCAGGTTATCTGCTGCTAACATAACCCCATCTGTAACCTCCAGGGTACTGGGGCCTTTCAGGAACATGTTTTTCACGTTTCACAGACCACCATAAATCGAAATAGCTGATACAACAGCTAAAGATCTTAAAGCAATTTGGAGACATTCGTATAGCAAATTCCCTTCATCTACCAAAGGAAATATGAGCATCTCTGAGGCAGAGCAGCTGCTTAATGGTTACAGAGCAATATTACACAACAGCTTAATCCAGGAAGAAAAGAACAACTCTGCGTTTGTGTGATGCTGTATTTACACTACATGTGTGCTTTTTAAAAAAAATAAAATTGAGTAGGAAATAAAGACTTCTACAAACTGAAAAGTCTCAAAGGCAATATCAAATTATATTATTTTACTTCTTTTTTATTTTTCTCTGACAAAAGCAACAGTAAATCACTACTCAGAAGTTAATATACTGTTTAACCTCCTTTACAAACAATAACAGAGGGACACAATGGCATATCTAACTGTTAATATCTCAAATTATAATCAGCACCATTTGAATGTTAAACAACATTTACATAGAAAATCCAAAGGAAGACTGATAATGCTCATTTTTACAGTCTACTGTGTTCTATTCTTGAAATTAAAAAAAAAGAAGCCACAGAAAGCAGTTATTAAATTCATGAAAGCTGTCTTCAAGTATTTGAAGGGCTATTAATGTAGATGGTGGATTTGACTTATTCTGCATAGTTCCAGGAGCTGTTTTTTGGCTCAATAAACAGATTTGTCATTCAATGGGAACAGGCCTAAAAAGGCAAGTGAAATTTTGCAAAGGTAACATAACCAATATATTCCCAACTACTGTGCTGACCTTCACAAGTAGGCATTAACTTCACATTCACAATTATCTTATAAAATATGTCATATTAGTGGTGTTGCCATTTTACAGATGAGGAAACTTTTATCTTACAGAGATAGTTTCTCAGTGGCTATAAAGACTCCCAATGGATACAAAAATTCTTGCTTTGTAAAGGAAATCCCCCCCCCAAAAAAAGCAGAAAAATAGAAAAAAGCACCTCAAAAGTCATTGCAACCCTCAAATTCTCCCTTCTTACACAGCTGTTTTCCTATGTTAATTTTCTTGCATTGTTAGTTTTCTTGCATTGTTCATTTGGAGAACAAACAGGTGGATATAAGACATCTATAGGCTTTTTCCAGCCCTATGATTGCAATTGTTCACTTTCTGCAACAGAGTTTAAAAGAAGGCTTAATTCTTTTTGTAAAGGGACAAGAAGAGATTACTTTATACTAGCTCTTTGCCAGTCTTCATATAACTTCAGATACCACAACTAACCCATTAGTAATTTTCTGGTGGAGGTGTTTATGACACATAGCTCTATCTTCAGTTTCTCAACTGACTTGAAGTATCCATGGTTAAAGTTTGAAACGGTGATTATAAAATAGAAATATTAATCATTGCAAAGATAGTGATTTTCTTCACAGAGATTAAATCTCAGCCTATAACCCAGGTTGACATTCTAATATTAATTTAGAATTAAGTATTATCTCTCAATATGAAATGTAAACCCATGACGATGATTTATGTGATCTGGGAGGGAGTCAGAAATTTTCCAACTGTAACACACGCTGATAGTGCTATATTTTTTCCATATTTCCTTCCAGTCCTTTAAAATTTTTCCTGCATATATATATAAATAAAATATGTGTGTGCTTACAAAATCAATATCAAATTTAAATACACTTGTATCCAGCTTTTTTCTTATTAATGTTGTATCTATCTATCCTTTTAGATAAAGTTTTCAAAAGTATGATTTTATGACTACACATTGCATGGCTGTATCATACTTTATATTAACCATTCCATTGTTTGGCATTTTAGGTTATTTCCCAATTTTTAAAACATAATAAACAAATAGCACTGTAATTAACATCCTAATACACAAATCTTTGTCAGCAATTCTCATGATTTCCTTAGGCTGGAGTTCCCAGAATTAGAATTACGGGGTCAAAGAACATAAACTCTTTTAAAACTCGTGGTAAAAACTGTCAAGCAGCTTTCCACAAAGTTGTTTTGCCGACTTATACTCCTTAGGGCAAGCTGTGAGCATGTCCATCTCACAATCCTGCTGCCAGAATTACATATTAGTAGGGATTTATTTTTAACTGTGGCAAGTTGATAGGGAAAAAAGGCCATTACATTAATGTTACAACTTTCGTTTATTTTATTTTAATAAAATGGACTCATTTCAGATATATGTGCATATTTCTTTCAACAGAACATTAAAAAACAGAACATTTGAAAAAAAATCAGAACATTCATAAATACATAAACATTAAAAATATGTAAATAGAAATTGTGCTAGCAGGAATTTTTTTCCTAATATCAATGAGATTGCATCTACAGTTTCACAATTCATAATGTTGGTTATGAATTTATCACTGATTTTTTTCTCATTATCTGAAAAGTACTCACTTATTCCTAGTTTTGTCAGATTTTAAAAGTTTTCTGATGAGAATGGCTATTGAATATTTTCAAATTCTTTTTTGGCATTAGTAGAGATTATCTATTTTTTTTCTAACAACATTTATTGGTGTTATATATTACTGGACTCCTAGATTTAAGTATCTTTACTTATCCATGGAAGATAGTTCTTTTAGTTTACTGTTGAACTGGTTTGCTCAGTTTCTTCTATATTTCTACAGGTGGTTGGAAAACTTCTATGGAAACTTCTATATTTTATTGGTCAAGTTTTTATATCAGGAATATATACATGCTTCATATAATGGTTTTGATGATGGTCCAACATGTTTTATGCTCTGGAACAAAACAAAATATTATTTCATAAAAAGTTCTTGAATGTTTGGAAAATTCTACTAGTAATATCATCTTCCTTGAATCTACTGCAGAGAAGACTCTTAGATAACTCTGAATAGTGAATACTATTCTGAACTTTTGCTTTCTAATGTTGAGATAATTTTATTATATATTTTCCAAAAAAAAATTCAATTTTCAGATTTCTAAATTTATTAGCACCGATATTTTATAGTTTACTAAGTGGGCTATGTTCATTTTATGGCATAATAAAATTAAATGTATGCCCTCTTATCTTTTTAATGGATGTGGAAGGTATGCCTCTCTCCAACGGCATTAAAGCATTCTAGTTAAAAAGGCAGCCCTAGGGCAAGACTATTGCCATTTACTATGTAAACCTAAGGCAAGCTGTCTAACTCTTCTACACATCACATTTCTCTTCCCTAAAATATAGGTAATAATCATAGTACCGATGAGTAGATACGAAAATTGCACGTTGTTTTCAAATAATAGTAAAGCAGACATTTCAAGAGCAGGAAAGGAAAAAGTAGAACAGCCAAATTAGCAAAGAGAAAAGAAAACACAATAAATAAAGCAATCACGGCAGCAAAAATAAGAAAAGAGGATGTAAAAATACATAACAGATATGAAGTAAAATAGAAAGGATAAAATAAAATACACAAATCATTACAATAAATGTATATAGACTGAATTTTCCCATGAAGGGAGTTTAGGTCAACTGAAAAAAACAAAATTCAACTGTTTTCGAGAAACACACCTAACACAAAATAATAACAAGAACAAAAAGTGGTAAATAAATGGGTGGGCAAAGAGAAATCAGGCAAATTCAAACAAAAAGGAAGCAGTGTCAATTAGCAACGGTTAAGAGAAAACTTAAGCTGAATTACAATAAAGATAGTTATAAATGGATAAAAGGCACAATAAAGAAGATAAATCATAAACCCCACATGTACCAAAAAATATTATGAAGAAATACATTCTATTAAAATACAAGACACTTTATAAAAAATAAAATCATGGTGATAATTTTACTATTAATGTATCTTTTAAGAATTGAACATGACTATTAGACAAAGACTAACTTCATATCATTCAAACACAAATTATACTTTACTGATATGTTCATGGAACTTCTAAAAAAATCGATCATGTTCTTGACCAAAGAGGCAACTTTAACAAATCCCTAAAAGTACAGACTTTTAAGGCCATACTGTCTCATCTTTGGCAAACAAAAGTAAATAATAAAAAATGACTAAATTATCTCAACTACCTAGAAATTAAGAAAATAAACCATGAACCAAAGACAAAATCAAAAGGGAAATTATAAACTATCTAAAAGCAATGAAAAGAAAAGAAGAAAGGAACCCACTACTTACCATAAAAGAAAGAACAGCATCACAACACCCCCCAAAATATTATAAAGATGAAGTTAAACATAAAAGCTGAAATTAACAGAATAGAAAAAAGGAAATATTTAAAATAATAAATAAAACAAATGATTCTCTAAAACGACCAGTAAGACAGAAAAACCAATGGCATGCCTGATTAAGGGAAAAAGAAAAAGTAAAATAAACAAGTACAGTCATGAATGGCTTAATGACAGGGACACACTCGGAGAAATGTGTCAATAGGCAATTTCATGGTTGTGTGAACATCACAGAGTGTACTTACACAAACCTAGATGGTATAACCTACTACACACCTAGGCTGTATGTATGGAATTGCCTATAGCTCCTAGGTTACAAACCTATACAGCATACTACCGTACTGATAGCGTAGGCAATTGTACGACAATGGTAAGTATGTGTGTATCTAAACATATCTGAACGTAGCAAAGGTACATAAAAATATCATAATCGTATGGGACCACTGTCATATGTAATCTGTCTTCAACTGACCTATCATGATGGGGTGCAAGACTATACAAATATAAAAAGAAGACATAACCATAGAAATCAAATACATTAAAAGAATTATGAGAGAATAACACATACAACTTATTGACCATACTTTGAAAACTTAAGTGGGCAATTATTAGTAAAATAAAAGTAACCAAAATTGAGCAGAGAAATGGAAAACCTAAGCGGACCGATTACCCTAGTGAAGTGGTTGCCAAAGTTGCTGAACATTGGAACCATCTGGGATTCTTGAAAGCAGTTTATGTTGGGCATCCAACCCCAGCTATTCTGATTCAATTGATATGGGGTGAGACCTGGACCTGAGAACCCTTTTAAAAGTTCCCCCAAGTGATTCAAATGTGCAGTAAAGTTTGGGAATCACTATGACACCACATTCAGAATGTGGTTCCAGAGCCATTAGCATTGGCATAACTATGGAGCTTATTAGAAGTGAAGAACAGGCTGTACCCCAGACCCTCAGAATCAGAATCCACAGCTTAATAAGATCTGCAGTGATTCCTATGTGTACTTAAAAATATGACAATCCTAGAACATACTAGAAATGTGAGTAAAGAACTACCTTTGAAAATAGCACCAGGTCCAGGTGGGTACACAACTGGATTTTATGTATCCTTTATCTGGTCTTTAGGTTCCAATGTTATTTACACTCTCCCAGGCCTTCGGAAATAATGACAAGCTTCCTCATGAAGAACGCTTTCTTATGAGCCTCTATGAGGCCAGTAAAACTTGAATACCTAAATTTGTAGCCTCCCTCATCGAAACAAAACAATGAACCAACCAATGAAAGATCAAGCACACAAGTAAATGTGACTTCCAGATGCCTAAATAAAATACCAAATTGAATATAGCAGTATTATCAAAAGAACAATACACTATTATCATTGGGGTTTATTCCATGAATCAGTGCAGCTCACTATGAGAAAAGCTATCATTACGATAGAGAAAAAAGTCATATGATCACATCAAGATGCTGAAAATGTACTTGATACCAAGAGGCTGGCTTACCTAATAATAAATCTAAGCACAAATAGACAAAACATACAATACAGACTCTTCAGCAAAATTCAACAATAAATTGTTCTAAAGGGGGAACACTAGTCTGCCATTCCTATTTTCCCAATCTCTCCAGCCTCATCCTCTTTGCAGCCCTTAAAAATGTCATCTGGAAATAAACTAGTCACAAAAAGACAAGTACTGTATAATTCCACTTACATGAGATATCTAGGGTAGTCAAACTCATAGAAACAAAGTCACATGGTGGCTGCCAGAGGCCAGGGACAGTAGGGAATGGAGAGCTGTTATTTAACAGGTATTGAGTTTCAGTTTTGCAAGATGAAAAGTTTCTGGAGATTGGTTGCACAACAACGTGAATATATTTCACACTACTGTATTATACACTTGAAAATGGTTAAGATGACAAATTTTACGTTACGTGTATTTCACTAAAATTTAAAAATGTAGTCTAAAATGTTGGACCCAATTACCATATTCTTGTTTACATATATTCAAGAATAACCTTTTACATTGACATTTATGTCTGTCATCTTATTTATAACAATTACTTGGTCATAATTCTCATCTTAATTGTTACTATTCTCATGATTAGTCTATATATCTATATTTTTATTTATATATCTATGGTTATACTTTCCTGTTCTTAATTTTTTAACTGAGTCATCACATTGCCAGTCTTGGGTTTTCAAGTAAAATTTTTACAAATAAAATGAGGAACTCTATTTTTCCATACCATGAGTAATAAAGAATATATTTCCATTGCCTTCGACTGAAGGTGAAGCTCTTTGAATGAAAAAGAAATGTTTTTTTCATCACAGTTTCAGGTATTCTCCCACTGTCTCCTGGTATTTAACGTTGATAAAAGGAAATATGGAAGTAACTTGTTTTTCATCCAGGATGAAGAAAATTTCAAAATTTCAAATTTTCTTCATCCATGAAATGTAAAAATTTCAACATGATATATTTAGATACAAGCCTCTCATTATGTGGCTGGAATAGCATTAGTCCTTTTGATCTGCACAGATAATTTTTAGCTCATCAAATTTTTCTCCATTTGTCTTTGATCCTACATTCTCCGATTTCTCCACAATGAACACCTAAATAAACCTTGAGTTTTCTATTCTCCCATCATCAACGCTTTTCTCATCATCTTAACCTCTGTGTTTCCTTTGCTTCTGGAGTGTATCTTGGGGCTGTCTTCTATATCAATGCTTATTTCCACAGTATCAGTAATGTTTCTTACTCCTCTGATGCAATTTTAACGCTATGAAAGCAATTTAGTTTTTCTTGATATTCTTCCTTATCTCACATAATACCATATTTATTGAAGCTATTCTTTTGTAAGTTCACTTTTCATATAAGTCTTCTGAGTAATCAAAGTGTTTTCTCTGGAATTTTTTTCTAGTTTTTTATTTTCAAAGATGTGTCCTTGCAGATCTTGATCATATCCCATTTCCCTTGTTCCTCCGTATTTTCTCACCAAGGGCATATTGTTGTGTGTGTGTGGTTTTTCCCCCCTTTTTAACATACTCAGTAATGTAAACTAATTGGAAGTGACAGAAAACAGATCAATAAGCCATCTGAAGATGAGGGTAAAGGAAACAATGAATTTCAAAGCAGTCAGAGGAAACTTTTGAGATTAGTGGAAAGGTCATCATCCTTGAGTGTGGTGCTGATTTCATGAGTATATGCATATGTCAAAACTGGCTGGGTGGGGTGGCTCATGCCTGTAATCCCAGCACTCTATAAGGCCGAGGCAGGTGGATCACTTGAGTCCAGGAGTTTGAGACCAGTCTGGGCAACATGGCGAAACCCTGTGTCTACTAAAAATACATAGCATGGTAGTATGTGCCTGTAGTGCCAGCTGCTCAGGAGGCTGAGGCACAAGAATTGCTTAAACCCGGGAAGCAGGGGTTGCAGTGAGCCAAGATCACACCACTGCACTCCAGACTGGGCAACAGAGTGAGATGCTGTCTCAACAAAACAAAACAAACAAACACACATGTCAAAACCCATCAAACTGTACACTATATATATGCAATTTATTGTATGCTATTATACCTCAATAAAGTTAGCAAGTGACCTATAAAGAGTGGTTTCCAAATTTTCAAAAAGTGCTATTTCTACAGCACAAAAAGAATCACAAGTGAATCAGAAACATTCAGTGTAATCAGGAACATTTTTGAAGGTATGAATTACAACAATCAGGTATTTTTTTGCAGCTTCTAGAAAGTTATCTTACCAGGTTCCTCATTCATGGTCAAGTGAACTCTAACTACATTATAGTATATTCCCTAGTAAACAAAAGCACAAAAGCAGCAACCAGGACTTCTCTACAGTTTATCAAACTGGGAGAAGAGAAACTCTATCCACCTGAGACTACTATTCTGAATCAGCAATTGTATTGGAGTGCTACAATTCTCAGTCAGATACCTCTCTACAAAATTCATCATCAGTATGCTACATAAGATGAGGAGTTCAGAAAAATCTTACAAATAATCATGTCTAGGATGTGGTCTACCTACAGGGCATAAGAGGATCACTGTAAGTATCTCCACAGAAGTACCTGCTTTTTCTAGGCCTAGGTCAGGTTGAGTATGGGAATGATCCCATGCACTGCAAGAACAGGTTATTTATTTAGTCTATTACTGGTCTAAGCCTCTGCTTCATAAATCTTGGACACTGTCCACAGCTAGGCATTGCCTTGGATGATAGGTATACAAAAAAGAAGAATGCAATACTCACCCAAAGGGGCTCAGAACTCATTAAGGGGAGTAGATATGAAAACAGAGATAAAACAGAGCACTAAATGCTAGTACTGTAAAACAGCACTGCAGAGAGGCTCTGAAGAAGTCTCACTGAGGAGGTGACAAGGCAGTACGAGCATTCCAGGCAGAGAAACAACATGAGCAAAGACACAAAGAAGAAGCACATGGCTAACGCTAAAGGCATGGTCCATGTGTGCAACGAACAAATCATGAAGGGTTATATTGTATGTCATGCTAACGAGCTAGGCTTAGCCTATAGTGGAGACCTTGGAAGCATATAAGGAGGTGAATGAAATAATCAGATTTGCACATAACCACAGACCTGCAATGGATATATCAGAGGGATTAAGAAATGAGGCAAGATATCAGCTACAGAGATTAGGAAATGATTAAAATGATATATGTGAGCTAAAGAGGCCGAGTGTAAATGTTTTTAAAGAGTTATTAAGATACAGCATCAATTATCTTCTTTATAAAACATTTTGCCCCTCTCATCAGCGGCCTGAGCCTCTATTCATTCCTCTGTTCCTTCTACATTCTTTCTCCCAAAAGCTCACAGGTACTCCCTTCTTCACCTGTCAACATTATATAAGGTAACATTATTCATGTGGGCTATTTTGGGGGTATCAATTTGGACATGGTAAGCATAAAATGGCAGAATACTTTATCACGTCCCAACAGAAATGCTCATCTTCTAGTTCTACCCTACTTATTTAGAAAATACTGCTCTGCTTAGAAAGTACTTCAATTCAGAAAATGACAGCAGTCCAAAGTACCAAATTTTAAAATGAAAAATCCATTGCATTGAAAACATTGCTGCAAAGTACACAATGGAGCCAACTTCTTACCATTCATCATGTCACTGTTCGTTTCATGACATTAACAAGTGGAAGTGATGACTTTAATGATAAGATCAAATCTGAAAGTCAAGTGGTTTTCCTGTCTTCTTCCTGCTGAATACTGCAGGAACATAGATACGTGCAAGGTATAGAGCACTGGGCAAGGGGAAGATATGTCTAGTGGAATCAGGAATTAAAATATCACAGCAAAAACAAGAGTTTGGCCCTAGTTTTATTATATAAAATAAAATGAAAGAGGCTAAGGTCCCTAAAGAGCAGAATGTAAGTCAAAAGATTTGTGACAACTTTGAAAACCAAAACCTGACCATTCTTTCTTAAATCCTTCTTTGCTCAATGACATTATCAAGCAAAAGCTAATAAGAGTCAGCTGGGTGTGGTGGTTCATGCCTGTAATCCCAGCACTTGAGGAGGCCAGGGTGGGCAGATGACATAAGGTCAGTAGTTCAAGACCAGCCTGGCCAACATGGCGAAACCCTATCTCTCCTAAAAATACAAAAATTAGCTGGACATGGCCCATGCCTGTAGTCCCAGCTACTCAGGAGGCTGAGGCAGGAGAACTGCTTGAACCTGGGAGGCAAAAGTTGGAGTGAACCGAGATCACGCCACTGCACTCTGGCCTGGGCAACAGAGCAAGACTCTGTCTCAAACAAACAAACAAACAAACAAACAACATTCAAATTAACCTACAAAAGTACTTGTTTAAATTATTTGTTACCTAGATACGCTTTTATAGTCACACAGAAGGAAAGAAAAACTGAGATTTCAGTAGGAGATTTGCCTAAGATATTTAAATCACATCCTTTAATCCTATAAGGCAGAAAAAGATTAAAACTCAGGTAGTTAGATATATATCTACTTAATATTTTATTCTGTTTGCAATATATTACTAAAGAATTGCATGCTCTTTTTAAACATGATGCTTAAATATGCAAGTGGGAGTTGCCTTAGAGCCTGGACAGTTTAGTCCAGCAAGCTTAACTTCTGCAAAGTTCAGTGATTTTAACAAACCTTGAGCAAGTCCACTATATTTGTGATATAAAACAATCCCAGCTTTCCATCTGTGAGGCAGAAAATGCTTTGCATTATTAAATTGCAGCTGTATGTGGCAAAAGCAGATCTTGTAAATATGGAGAGGAAAGAATTTAAATTGAGAGGAAACTTTAGATGCAGGAGGTCACTGTAAAAGGAACATGAAGCCAGGCATGGTTGGCTCATGCCTATAATTCCAACACTTTGGGAGGCTGAGGTGGGAGGATCACTTTAGCCCAGGAGCTGGAGACCAACCTAGGCAACATAGCAAGGTTCTGTCTCTACAAAAAATTTAAAAATCAGCTGGGCATGGTGACACATGCCTGTTGTCCCAGCTACTTGAGAGGTTTGAGGTGGGAAGACTGTCTGAACCCAGGATGCAGGCTGCAATGAGCCGTGACCATGCCACTGCACTCCAGTCGGGGCAACAAGGCGAGACTCCATCGGGGCGGGGGGAAGAGGGGAGTTACATGAGATACTTGGGTAAAAGCAATCACTAAAAAATACTGCCCAGAGCTGCAGATACAGTCACAATCTCACCTAGAGGAATTTATGACTGAGATCTCTTTTCACATGAGGATTCTGACCCTCCCTTAAGGGAAACCTAGACATTCAACTAAGAAAAATACAGGTTATAGCAATAGCCTTTAAAATTTAGCAAATTACAACCTATTTATGTGCAAGCCCTCTTGGAAGTTTTCTGGAACTAGGTGAAGTATTAATTAAATGCCTACATTAATATATTAAAATTTTACTTGGATTCTATGTTACCTTAGAATAACACAAGACCTTAAAATTTCAGATAACACAAGACCTTAAAATCTGTAATCCCAGCACTTTGGGAGGCCGAGGCGGGTGGATCACGAGGTCAGGAGATCGAGACCCTCCTGGCCAACACGGTGAAACCCCGTCTCTACTAAAATACAAAAAACTAGCCGGGCGCGGTGGCAGGCGCCTGTAGTCCCAGCTACTCGGAGGCTGAGGCGGGAGAATGGCGGGAACCCGGGAGGCGGAGCTTGCAGTGAGCCGAGATCGCGCCACTGCACTCCAGCCTGGGTGACACAGCGAGACTCCGTCTCAAAAAAAAAAAAAAAAAAAGACCGTTGTAAAGTTAAGGAAAATTTGAACTAACTGTATCCCATGAATGAGTCCTTTCTCTGACAGCAATGTGAAAGGAGAGCACTGTGTTGAAATTAACTCTTCTCCCATTCTTTCTTTCTCTGACCTATATATTAATACAATTCATGAAACACAAATCTGACTTGCTGAAAAATCCCTGATGACTCACTACTTAAGAACCTATATTCTATGTCATGGCTTTAAATGGTGCTCAACATCAGACACTAAGTTCCCTTCCTTTCCCCTTCTTCCATGTGAAATGCTCTTTCCTCTCCTAGGACTATATCCACCCTATAGCCTCTTGTTCATCTTTTATATCCAAACTGTTCCACGTATCTTATCATATTCCCTGGGAAGGGGTAGACATCACTGACTCCACTATGATTGCTTCTTTAAATATAAACCTGTGTGCACACATCTCTTGCCCAGTAGGCAGTCACATTTTTTAAAGGTTTGTCTTCAATTTCAGGCAAGAAATAGTATTCAGAGGTCAAATAAGGGTCATGGTAACTGAGAGGTGAAAGTAAATTCAAGAGACCTTTCTAAGCAGAATATAAATGAATATTTGGAGGATAAGGAAGAAGAAGGGTTCTTGGGAAAGAAATCAGGAGCAACTCTAACCAAGGGTGTCAGGGTGTCTGGATAGGATTCTGGTGACTCCAGGATATCTTAAAAGGGAAAAGCAAAACAAAGAAAACAAAAAACCCAAGTCTGGTTAATGAAAATAAATTTAATTTTGGAAATGTTACATTTGAGTTAACCATGAGACATCTAGGGAAACATGTTGGAAAAGTAGTTGGACACTTAGGTCTAAACCATTAGGAGAGAAAGCTATTTCAAAGGCATACATCTAGGAGAAAAAGTAAATATATTTTAAAAATCGCAAGGTACTGAAAACACAGAGAATTAAAGACAAAAATCTGATTAAGAAGACAGAAGAAATCACCATACGCAATTTTTTAAAATAGGAAGGTTCCTGGATTACCAGGAAAGGTCCTGTTTTCAGAAGCATGGGCAAAGTTTTAAACACAGCATGGCCAACTAAATCCAATAAATACTCAGGAATATGGAAGCAAGAACAGAACAGAAAGAAACCACTGGTCAAGGATTTAATGAGAATCATTTCAGTGGGGAGAAAACCTCAGGAAAAATCAAGATGGAATTTCACGGGAAATCAAGATGAGATTTTGACATCCTTCGTGTCATGTTACGAAGAAGAAGACAGCGATGAGATACTTGGTTGAAGAGGTTTGTCTGAATGAGAAGCAAAAGATATATATATCTTAAAATAAGAAATAAGTTGGCAGGTAGGAATCAGTGAAATAAGAGGCAGAGTAAGAGGGCTAGGAAAAGTAAAGGACAGACACAGACATTTCAATAGACATAAGAAGTTGATGGCTTCATAAAGTAGAAACACCATGGAAAGGAAAGGAGGAAAAAAATTTATACAATGTTAATACAAGCTTCTACAAAATAAATTCTTGGTAGGAAAAAAGTAATCTCTAAAGATATATTGGTACCCTTTCTCATGTCAATACTGAGATTTATGTAACAAAAGTCACTCCACCTTTCCTTTTATGCCAATAGGCTTACAACAACATTTGCTTTCTAAAAATTACAATTCTATTTCATCATGAGACTTGAAAGCATCTGTTTCTTTTGCCTTCTTTATAAAATCTCTAACATTCTATTCTTATGCATCTTCTGTAACTTGGGTATGTCATCTTAAGCCTTTAGAGAAGAGCAGTATAAAAATTCAACACTTTTTTTTGTTTGTTTTTGAGACAGTGTCACTCTGTCACCCAAGCTGGAGTGCAATGGTATGGTCTCGGCCCACTGCAACCTCTGCCTCCTGGGTTCAAGCGATTCTCCTGCCTCAGCCTCCCAAGTAGCCGGGACTACAGGCAAGCGCCACTACATTCGGCTAATTTTTGTATTTTTAGTAGAGACGGGGTTTCACTATGTAAGCCAGGCTGCTCTCAAACTCCTGACCTTGTGATCTGCCTGCCTCAGGCTCCCAAAGTGCTGGGATTACAATTCAACACATTTCTATTTGGTTACACATCAAATGACACTTTCTGCAGGAAGCCTTCTTGATCAAACTAGCTGGAAGAGAAAGTAGAATGAAGAAACCCCTCACTTTTATCAAGCACCTGCTATCTGTCAGGTATGCTTCCCTATCTGTTCCTCACAACTGGCATGAACACAATTGACTGCACAGAGCAGTTGGCTGACTTGCTTACTCTCCTGATGACCCTTACAATCATTCAAGGGAAAATTTTAATTCCAAAGTTCATGCTCTTTTCACTCCACCATGCCACCTACAAGGGCAGGAAACAGTGTTTCACAACTTTGAACTTCTACAACACCTGCGTTGTAATACTACATTTAGTCTTTATCTTAAATATAAATACATATGCAATATATATTTCATATAATTATGTATATATTATTTTATATATTTTATGAACAAAAACATTTGGGAAAAGTAAGGTTCACGTGTAACTCACATTTTTATCTTCTCCAGTATCTAGCCGAATGTGATGCATACAATAGATGCTCAATAAATATCTGTTGGCTGAAAAATCTACCTATAAACAGCTCTTTCTGAATTGTTCATGGTTCTTGGTGTAAAATGGTGTGTATTTTACACAAGGGCAAATGGCTGTCTCTGCTTCTAATGTTGAGCTGAAAAACTCAAATGTAGTATTTAATTGTTAACTCAGCAATCATTAGGCAATGAATGTTATTTGTTATCTCATAGAGTAGGTGACTGGGGAGACATGGAAAAATCTCCTTCTCTCAGGACCTTACAAGATATTCCTAAATTGGCCCCCTTTTTTTCTCTTTCACATTAAGTATTACAAATAATCAGGCTAGAAGCACTGTGGTGGCTGGGCATAGTGCCAACTGCTATGTAGATCAACCTTTCATGAGTGGGTTGTATACAAGTTCCCATAATGTACCCTGTAAAATTATGTAGCTGAGGGCTATGCGTTCTTCTGGCTTTTTAAGAGTGATTTGTGAAAGAAACACTTCCCTCATCCTCTCTTCCTTTTCTGAACCCTACTCTAAATTTGAACATTTAAGAACTTTATTGAATGTGATGTCTCCAAACAAGTTAGAGGATAAAGAAGAAAAATGTTTCTAAAACAGAATATGTTTAAAAAAAAAAAAAAGAAAGTCCTTTGATTTTAGCACTGACCCATAGAGACCTCATTCTCAAATTATTTAAAGGCTTTACCTACGATGTCAGGTCTTACCTGCTGTTAACTAGTTCTTTCAGCATCTTTCTCTAAATATTTTTATGAATAGAGACCCTATTTATAGTCGAATGCATACTGTCTAGTGCCAAAGTTTAAAATAACCTTTTACGTATCATGAAATAGTGCATTTTCCTCATTAAAATATCTTGATCCTAACGGACACAATAAACGAGGACATGAGAAGAAACAGACATGAATTTATTAAGAAGTGAATGAGGCCGGGTGTGATGGCTCATGCCTGTAATCCCAGCACTGTAATCCCAGCACTTTGAGAGGCTGAGGCAGGTGGATCACGAGGTTAAGAGTTCGAGACCAGCCTGGCTAACATGGTAAAACCCCATCTCTGCTAAAAATAGAAAAATTAGCCAGGCACGGTGGCAGGCGCCTGTAATCCCAGCTACTCAGGAGGCTGAGGCAGGAGAATTGCTTGAACCCGGGAGGCAGAGGTTGCAGTGAGCCGAGATCGCATCACTGCACTCCAGCCTGGGCGACAGAGTAAGACTCCATCTCAAAAAAAGTGAATGAAATATGATTTGAAAAAGCCAGAGTAAATTTCTCTTTTCTTAAACTTTGACTTTAAACACCACATTTGAAGATAAAATGTGGTATGAGGTCCTCAAGGGCCTATGCAAATTTGTCTCCCTTTATGGACAGATTAAAACGTACTAAGTTTGTCCTAAATTCTAAGATTTGAAAAATCAAGCAAATATCGGCTCCAGTGATCTCAACAGATGAACAGATGACAATGAATACTGCAGATTTTGAACTAGTTTTCCTAATAATTACCTGGTTCATTTCTATTAGTTTTATGACAACCCTCTGTTGGTTTTGATTTCAGTATCTATAAAATAACATTGAAGAGAGAGCTATCTCAAAATTTTTATGACTTAAAGAATTTCTTAAGTGCAAGATAAGCACATATCTATCATTAATAGATAATCCTTCTTTGATTTACTCAATTATTTATTTAGTGTCATCCTTGTTCCAGAGAGGATATAAGGTGGCTTACTTGAGGTACACCCGATATATAATCCTATAGGTTCCTAGAGGTGTTGCCACACTACATGCATAAGTCAACACACAAAATAGCACAAGCACCTATAAAACCTATAAACAGGAAAGTAGCAAGTTAAGTCCATGTTATTCCAGGTAAGAAAGTTCTGCTTAATGTTACTAGAAGGGCCCCAAAAGTTTATATCATAAAATGTGCAAAAACTGCCCTAGGATTTAACATGTCTTCGTCATATTACCAGCCTAGAATTCCCCACAAAACTACAGCCTTCCTGAACTCCAAAATAAGACATTAGTTTGGAACTGACTTAGAAGCAAAAATCTGAATTCTAGATTGCTATGTTTTCCTTGGATTTTACCCATTCTGACATTAGGCAAGTGATTGAGATTGGGAAATCTTAAAGATCATAGTCCAAAGAATGTAGACACACAAAATAATAAAGCAAGTCAAAGCTAATTTCCAAAGATTACAACCCAATCAATCACACATTTCCAAAAGTAGCAGTGGAGTTTTAATTATTAAAGGTAAAAGAGATTCATGTCTAAATCCCAAAATTAATGGTTTACCCTCATTTGGTCCACAAGAGTTGTTTGCTATAGCCGAGAGAGGACATTTTTAGTTCTATTGCTCAGGAGGGATTAACTTGTTAAAAGAAAAAAAAAAAAAGTTAATATAAATATATAACTTCTGACTCTATCATAAACAAGGCAAATGTATATCCCTAGAAAAATGAAGTGCTTAGCGCGTCTCAGCCAAAATTGCAATGCCATGTCCCTAGGTGCTATCTGAGTTATAGAGAACCTTCACTATGAAAAGATTATGGTGCCCATCCCTGCCATATAACAAAGAATGCAAACAAAATATTAAGTCACAAATAGTTTAAAGAAATACCATAAAGGCTACTTAAAAGCTCTATAAAATGACAAATGACAAAAAAGTTATTTAAATATTTTATAAAATAATATCAAATATTCCTTCTTCCGAAAATGTGTTGCCTTTGTTGCTTGTGCTTAAATACTAATTCCAATAGAGAAACTCAAGGTAAGAACTAAAGGCCTATCTGTAGATGTCCATACTATAGTTTGAAGAGCTTTAGGGTCACCCTTCAGAAGTTCTAAGTCAGCAAGGAAGTAGTCTCAAAGTCAGACATTCAAGTCTGATGCTGGAGAAAAACCAAGCCAGAGAAGGTGTTAAGTTTGTGGGTAGGCATATGTGTCTGCACTTACAGGATGATCGGATGGGATTCCACCTTCAAGTCAACAGTGGGGAACAGATTTCAAAGAGCCTATACCTCCAAAAGGGCTTGAATTTTTGCCATCTCTTCCCAAGTCGTTGGGGAATAAACACAAGAATAGATGGTAGCAATTTCCATGGGTTGCACATCTCCCAGTGGAAAACTACCAGCGAAAAGAAAGTGTTGGCATTCAAGGTGATCTTTTTCAAAAGCTTAGCTTGTATTTGGTATAACAATTCAAGCAGCAAAGTGATTTGATTGTTTCATTGCTTGTGGTGGTAGACTGAATTTTCTCATAAATGGATCGTGCCTTCTCAAGATACTGAATCTCAATTTTGGAGATTTCACATATTGGCCAAGGCCAGAATTACAGAGACAAAAAGAGCTCCCTAAAGATAAATTATGTCCTAAAACACCAAATATGCTTATATTTATAAAACCAGCTTTTAATAGAAAGTATAATTTATACCAATCGACTACAAAAAACTTAATAAGTTCTAGTTGTTCACATTAAAATTAGAAAACAATTTATAGTCTAGGTTTAATTTATTTCAAAGTATTACAAAACAAACTCATAAGCTCATAAAAAATTCTTTAATAATCTCTATCGTTAAGTCCAAAACAAAATTCCTTAATAAGCCTTATGGTTGAGTTCATAGTATTACAATACACAAAACATATTAAAATGAATATTTTACTTTCTGGATAATCAAATAAAATTCTAATTACATTCCATTTAAGTTGGATATAATGTGTATTTTATTACATTCTGGCTCTAAAAAACTAGAATTGATGTATGATTTACGTATATACAATTTTCAACTAATCATAAAATGTATTTATCTGTAGCATCCCAGTTTCAGGACATAGTCTCAGAAAGGTTTGAGTTCCAAGGAAAATGTAAAAGGGAAAAAAAAATTAGAGATGTTCTACCTTGATTGTTTCTGTTTGCCATGTTACATGCAAACAGAGAAATAAAGAGATACTACATTGAATGAAATTTTAACCAAGCTTCTTGACAAATATTGAAAAATCGAATGATGTTACGTAACTATTCAAGGATTATTTATTCAGCTCAAGTAGAGAATGGTTTTAGGTGAGTATAATTCCTTCTGTACATGTTCAGAAATGCACTTCAAACAATAACTACTATATTAATTTCAAATCAAGCTTTCCTTCAAATGCAGAAAACATATCCGTCATTTAGTCCAACTTATAATAGCTATCAACTCTTTTTCCACCAAAGGTTCCCCTCTACTGCCACCTCATTCTTTGTAAGATGAGTAAGGAGACTTTTAAAAAATGTTCGGATAAAATTCATTTTGTCTACCATGCAACACATGGAAAGTATCAGTTAATTAAACAGGAAAAAATATTTGTAAAGTTAAAAGACCCCTATAATTAATGGAAAATATCTGAACTTCAAGAAAAGTTTTGACAAATTTATTATTATTCTAAACTAGCCTTTTTGGGAAAGATAACTAAACATAGTATCAATCCTCCATGCACACCCAACAAACATAAACATAAATTTAACTGGGAATTACTATTCTTAAATCTGTTCATTTTAATGTTTTGCTCTCAAGTATAGTATATTTGAATGATTTATGATAAAGAACAATGACAAATCAACTTAGCATACATTTTTAAACTGCGTTTAATTAAGACTTTTATCTTTGAAGTGATACTACTTTGTCAACAGAAGAGCGAAGAGCAGAATAAGTATTTGGAAAAAGATAATTTTTCTAAATATAAACAATATAGACAGGACTCAGAAAAATACAGTCTGTTTTGATTTTGCATTTTTACTTGTATATCTACTTGCTGTATCTTTCTAAAATCATGTTAAGACAAAATTGGTCTGATATATTTTCTTGCAATTTTGAGGTTCTTCCGGTATTTCAGCCTCACATTAGCTAAGCACAACTTCAAGGAAGATCAAACGATGCAGGACCTAAAAACTAAGTCTACCTGAGGAAACTTTTCCTATTACTTCGTATGAACTTTTTGGTTTATTTTCAATGAAAAGACAGATGAGATTGTTTGGGGAGATGGGGGGCATGTGTAGCTGGTTCAGGGTTTTTGTGTTTGGTTTTGTTTTTGTTAGTTTATTCTTAGAGCACTCTTTTACTAAAGTCACCAATATAATTCACATTCTTTTAATAATGAAAAACTCCTTGTGCTAGTTTTATCTCACGAGAAAAAACACAGCTCCTAAATCAAAAGCAAAATGCTGTATGTTCAGAGCTATATGAAGACAGCCAAGTTATAAAAGCCCATTTTCAGATCTGGAACAACTTCTGAAAACAAAGAGGGTATTTGGGATACCTTACGCTACAGAAAAAAAAAATTCCTGCTTTCATTATTTCCTGATTCTGGAGATCCAATAAAACCTTATGGAATAAAATGTCTTGCAAAATCCTTCAGTGAAAACATAACCAATCACTCCCACCCCAACCCCTTTTAAAGTAATGAGAGTTGATAAACTATAATTACAGTATGAAAATGTTTACATTTTCTTATGAGTTTTAAAAGAAAGATTAAAAGATTCATTGCCTTTCCAAACAGCAATTATTTTAGCACCTAAAAGATACACAACTAAAATATATGCATATTTATTTTCAAAGAAACACCAACAAAAATTAAAACATTGGTGATTAGGTAAATACTGATGACGCCAATATAAAAGTATTTGCCACTGCAAAGGGCCTAAGCACAATCACATCTTGTCCCGATCATACCTGCCTGCCAGAACAAAATAGGCAGCTGACCAATTATGGGGTGTTTATCTATACAGTGGTACCTTTGTTCTCCAACAATGTCAGATTGCAAACGTCCTGGAACACATATTTACCTGGAGGATTCTTGGCAGGATCATTGTGGCTTGGACTTCCTGATTGTCCAGAATCTGTAAAGAAATCACAGAAAATGTTTTCTTTTTAATTTGTTTTGAAAGAATTTCACAATCCTCAAGGGACTTGGAAAAAAATGTTTAAGGTATAAAAATGAAGGTGAGTGCTTAAATAAAATATACTTTCCCAAGCCTTTTGATAGAAACATTTTACTCATCCAACTAGATAAATGCATATACATATTTCTATGTCAAAAGGAAAAGACAAGTATTGGTCTACAGTTTTCTTGGGCTAGAGCAAGGTTTTTTTGAAACAAAAGATCTGGCTACAAAGCCACTGAAGACGGTTTGAAGGTTAGGCAAATACTGAGGCCTGCCAGTAGCAATATGAAATAAAGCAGATATATTCTCTTAAAAATGCAATCTGAGTGTAATTAAACATGCATTTAAAAGCCTGAAAGTATGTTTTTATTCAATGAGTAAAATACACAGAAATGAGAGTCCGCTTTTCCAGGATTTCACACATAAGTACACATACCCACTCCAATAATCCCCCAACCTACTGGATCCAGGCCCAGATTTGTCTATATCCCATAATAGCAATCGATTTGCAAACACCAAGAAAAGCATAAATTACTAGGTAGAAACCAACATGGCTTTGTGGAGAGCAAATGGTTGGATCAATTTAATTTCCAACCATGACAGATGGACAGACTTTGCAGATAAGGAGGAAGAGATCAATGTCGTATATCTGAATTCCCTACCCCATATTATTTCTCATTGATGCTACAGAAAGAAACGTGGAAGATATACAACTGTTAGGCAACATGCCTTTCTGGACTGATCTGACACTGTTATGTTTTGCTCACTCCTCTTCCCTCCTTGTCCCCTCTGCATTTATCTGTGTCATTTGCCCATATTATTATACACTTACTTGCAAGTTGCTTTGTAATCTTCTTTTATTGGTTCTAGCATTTAAGTTTTGTCTCCCCAACTAAATTGCATATTCCTAAGCAGAGGCAGAGATTCTGTCTACTTCTTTTGTGTCTTCCTCAGTGTGCTGTTCATGGCTGTGAATGCACTAGGCTTGCAGTAAACGCCAGAGGAATGGATGGCTCAGCTCCAGCAGGCTCTTTGCTTGCCTAGAAAAGGCAATTTTGAACTTGATAATGAATTTCAACAAAATTTGATAGGTGGGGCACAAATGACAGTTCTGTCATATACTGCCATATACTGACAAGTCTCTTCCCCCAAACCTTGCCATTATACTTGAGCCAAGAAAGTGATTTGGTTAAGCAGGAAAATCATATGCTGGTTTTTTTATCGGAGTTATTCTGTCCTTTCAGGTAAGTGATTAACATACTGAAACTGCTGCTTCTACTATTAAATGTAAGAACATCCTGTTAGTTTCTTCTCATATAAAACCTGGTTATTTATTTCTGCCCTTTGCCTCATGCCTGTTAGCTTAGATATAATGCTGAGATCAGAATTTTACCCCTTCATCCCATTTCCTTAATTGTCTTTTTGGTTTTATTCTAGAACAGATCTCACGAAATCTTAGCAAGCATATTTAGTGATTCCCACATTTTCCTCCAATTGTTTCCTGATTTCTCAAAATGAAAGTAAAGAAACTAGAAATGACCACTCTTCATCTGGCTCGAGTCTCCTGAAGACTGTCAAAGAGCTGAGAATACTCTAAAAATCCCATCTCCCATGAAGCCCTCTTATTACTTTTTCTGAAATCAAGGCAAGATTCAGTGACTTATAAATTAGAAGATCAATCTTCTTCGTTCTACATTCCTATAAAAAAAGTGGTACAATATGGGCCACTTTCCAGGCCTGGAGTATGATAGCTACATAAAAATGATAAATCATAACTTTTTGCTATAGCATCAGCTATTTTTCCCTTGAGTCCCTCTGACAAATGTCTCTCAGCATTGGTACTACATTCCAGTTTAATTTCTCAAGTGATTCTAACACTTTTTAGGAATTCCTACTTATGTATAATACACCCACTGACCAGAGCCTCCCTATGTTTTATTTTCCCTCCAAAGCTGTCTCACTCTTATGAAGGTCTAGACATGCATCCCTCAGCGTCGCTAATGCCACGCTTGTGATGAAACCTGAGATAGTTAAAGTTGTCACTTCGTTGCAGCAGTCGCCTCATTTCAGGAGTTGTAGACTCTCTGCATGAGCCTTAGCATGTTTAGTTACAGCAACTTCAAAATGGTGCCACAAAACTCTTTTCCATCATCTGTTGCTAAAATTTGGGTTCAGCAGAGAAAAGAACGAAAGTCTCTTCCATTCTTAAGAAAGGATCCAGCTAGAGAAACTCTATTCTTTTCTGCTGTAAATTATTTTTTCTTCTCATTTCCAACAATTGCAGACCAACTTCTTCGACTGAAAAAATATACTTACTAAAAAACCCACAAGCATTTGAGGGAAAGCTGAAGTAGACCCTAAATTTGAGGCACACATTTGCTTTTTGTAGCAATTCCACTTTCTAAAATGATCTGGTGTTTACTGGCACACAATGACAGACTTTCCTTCATATGCCAAAGCTCATGCCCTCTCATGAAATAAAACAGGGTATACTGTGTCCCAGAAACATAGGAGAGGGCCCTCTCAGTGAGCAAATGACAGAGCATTTACTTTTCAGACTGTAAATTCTAACACTATAATCTACTCTTAACTCTTATGTCACCTTATATTGGTCACTTAATTCCAACTGCTGGAAAAGGAAGTAACCAGGGAGTCGCGGTTGGCAGAGAAACCAGAAATGAACTGTTATTGTGGTTGACTTCAGAGAAAGAATTATTCAGACCACATCTAAACCCCTTCCAATTCACCACCTAGGTCAAATTACTCTACACCCAAAGGTTTTATTTAACCACTTCCATCACTTTGCTCAACACCTCCCACCTCTCTCTCTCTCTCTCTCTCTCTCTCTCTCTCTCTCTCTCTCTGTGTGTGTGTGTGTGTGTGCGCGCTTAATATGTTATAGTGAAGCCTTGCTCTGTCCCTCACTTGCGGCATGATCTTGTACAAAATTACTTACTCTTAAGTGTCTTGGAGTCTGGATCTTGAAAACTGCAATAATATTATCTACCTTGTAAAATCATTGCAAGATTATACCATATTAAGTACCAAAAGCATTGGGTCAGACACAGTCTATATTATCAGTAAATAAAAGACATTATTAATATTAAGCATAGAGTCACATTAAAAATGATTAATATATTTAATGGTTTAAACATATTAAAATGAAAAAAAGTATTCACTGTAATGTGGCTCTATGCTTAATGATAACTAACTTTTAGGAAGAAAGGGAGAAAAGGGACATAACTAAGTTCTGTCCATCCCAACACAAGCATCTAAAAATGACTTGTGAGTTGACTAAGCATGGAGAAGCGTGCATCCACCTGAGAAGTCCTGCGTAAATGCTTTCATCCCTCACTCCCCAAAAGGGAGGAGCCCACTGCTGCTTCAAGGCTTTTAGGAGCTGTCATGCTCAAAAGGCAGTAGACAGCAGCCAGTTGATGAAAATTACCTTCCAGAAGGCTGAAGTCTTTGAGGAACAAGGCTGCTAAGAGTTGTGAGCTGCCCAGCATACTGGGTCTAGTGTCTGGGGAAAAAAAAAAATTTTTTTTTTTTTTTTTTTGAGACAGACTCTTGCTCTATCACCCAGGCTGGAGTCCAGTAGCACTATCTCAGCTCACTGAAGCCTCCACCTCCTGGGTTCAAGCGATTCTTGTGCTCCAGCTTCCCGAGCAGCTAGGACTACAGGCGCACACCACCATACCCAGGTAATATTTGTATTTTTTGGTAGAGACGGGGTTTCACCATGTTGGCCAGGCTGGACTCTAACTCCTGGCCTGAAGTGATCCGCCCACCTTGGCCTCCCAAAGTGCTGGGATTACATGTGTGAGCCACCACGCCCAGTTTAGTGTCTGGAAAGATTCTGATGCAGTAGAGAAAAGAGAGTTTTGAAGGCAGCCAACCAAAACCAGTCCTCCCTCATTCCCTTCCACCTCTCATTTTCTCTTCCTTGATCTCAATCTCTATTTTCTACATTTCTGTGTTGTCTCTTTCTGACTTGACTGGGCGTAATGTTGAACTGAAATAAATTTTGTATTACATATTTATGAAAGTTTCATGTTCCCCATTCTTTAAATGTGGATTAAACATATGTTTATTCTTCTAAAAAAAAAAAAAGGTAATGAAGTTACTTCTAAATTATTATCTTTTAAACTTAATCAGTTCCTTCCTCTCCAGGTTAAAGATTCTCCAAGTACAAGAAAAGGTTCACATTTATGCAGGACCCTTACCAACTTTTCAATCCTTTCGTCCACTCCTTTTGTAAAAAGCAGTCAATCTCTCGTGGCTCTTCCAATATCTAAGCTTTACCCGAGGAGTGAGCAGTTTTTTCTAATGACCCCATTTTATGGAAGATCCTGGGATACGTAAGTGATCAAACAGCGTGTCCAAAGTTACAAAGCAACTATTAAAACTTCTGTTCTCTATATGGGCAGCCTATTCAGACACAATACTTCTTGTATTGTTATGATGCAATCCTAAAATAATGTACAGCCAAATGACTTTTCAGTAGTTTAACTGTTTCTGGAAAACTTATCTTCCCCTAACTTCCCTCACCCTTCCCACTATTCACCAATACATTCAAGAATCTTTTTATTAAGCCTTTAGCTACTTTCTATATCTAAGTTGGAAGTAATCATTAGCATCACTGAACTCTATACACTAATTGATGTCTTAAAGAGAGGCCAATTCTATAAATCAAATTTAGTTTGGATTGTCTCCATTAAGCAAAGGAAATTCTAATGTTTTCTGGACAATCTGGTGGAAGCTCTATACGATGTGTGTTAAATATATATGACAATAAATAAATAATAGCCTGTAAAGTATTTCTTACTGAGCACTAACTTTCTGGAGTAGATACACTGCAACTATCTGAGGTAGATAAATCATCAAAACTGTCAAAGATTTTTTTGTAGGTCATTAATGTAAGCATCATTCAAATGTAAATCAATTAAGATTTATGCTCATGCCTGTAAATCCCAGCACTTTTGGAGGCCGAGGCAGGCAGACTGTTTGAGGTCAGGAGTTCAACACCAGCCTGGTCAACATGGTGAAACCCTGTCTCTACCAAAAAATACAAAAAAGTAGCTGGGTGTGGTGGCACACACCTGTAATCCCAGCTACTTGAGAGGCTGAGACATGAGAATCGCTTGAACCTGGGAGGTGCAGGTTGCAGTGAGCCAAGATCGGCTCATGTATTCCAAACACTCGGTAATGTTTGGAACACAGTAAGTGCTCCATAATGCTTATTAAATTTATATTTAATTTACAATAATGATCTTTAAATATTGTTTTTAAAAAAGAATACACACTCTATGCCATGTAGAAGTTCAGAGGCTACCTGAAGAGACGGAAATATACAAATTAAAAAATACACAAATCAAGAGGGGACAGATGATTCTTCCTAGGAAGGGTAGGCAAAGGCATATCATAAAAGATATCAAAAGAAGGTGACCTTAGGAACAATGCCATGAAAAAATGACCTGATTTCCCACCTTTCTAAGACATAGTTCACTCTTTTACCAAGATGATCTTTATAAGACCCAAAACTGATTAAGCTAAACATCTGCTAAAACCTTTACATATATTCTGAAACTAGTATGCCATTCGTGGCACCTTGATCTGGCCTCCATCAGCACCTGGGTCATACTGTAGCCTTTTGGTTCCTTGTGTGTCTCCTTCATTTGATGTCTCCAAGTCTGTGCATAATGTTCCCCCTTTTTTCTCCCTGAAGTCCCCCATGGTGAGGTCATCCCCTTTAGATCCTCAACAATATGACATGAGGTCTACTGCCCTATTTAGCCTTATATAGCCCTAATCTTTGGGATAAGGCCTGGCACATTTGGTTGAGTCAAATGAACAGAAAACCATCAGTCTATAAACTATGAAAGTGCACAAAAAAGAAAGACAAAGCATACCGCTCTGTGTAAAATCACACGTTAGAAGTCAAACAGATAAATTTCTTGTGGCAAGCCAGGGAACCAGACACACAATTCCCAGGGCTAAGTCTCCCAGTCTAATGTAAGGCTCAGTCCTACTTCCCAACTTCCTGAAGAAATATTTGGAAAAAGATAGGGTGGCTAAGACGTACTATTTTGAGTCAGAAATTATTTTTTGTCCATCTCCTATAAAGAGAAGAAACCTTTGGTGAAGGTCCAGGTCCCTACTTTGCAAGCACTGGGCCAAGAAAGTTTTAATGACCTTTATACATAAACTTTCTACTCCTAGATGAAATTTCTTTTAGGAACTCTTTTTATTCTCTGACACCATAGCTTGAGGATCAACAGAAAAAGATAACTGGAGAAGCATAATTTTAATTTATAATGATTTTGGAGCAAAGAAGGAGCTGTACAAGGTGAGTTTTCAGGTCCCCTGTGGCTCTAAAATTCTATGATTCCATAACAATATAGCTTTTATATCAAGGGATATCAGAGGAGTAAATGAAACCCACACTGTAACCTATTAACCTACAGACAGCCTCTTGCTAGAACTAAACGTAGTCATCATGTCATAAAGGGCCCCTTTGTCATAGTCCTTTGCCTTAAGCAGGTGAAGAAATAGCCCATTGTCAATGAAAGAATACCATGAGATTTTTTTAAGGCTTAGAACAGTCTCTTTCTTTCTCTCTAAAACATTATTAATTGATAATATAACAGTATATTTTTACAATTAAGTATATAGCATGCCAGAAACAAGATGTAACAGGTAAGAAACAAAAGCTTGAGGGAAGGAATACAAATGCATGTATTTTATAGTAGGGGAATAAAAAAGTAAAACAAAAACATCTGTATTATTAAGGGTAATGGAGAGCAAACTATTCTCCTTGGGTCAAACCTTCTCTCTTCCCCTCTCTCTGTCCAAAGTTTTCTACCATACCCTTTGCAGTTTACTGTCTCCCATGACTGATTCTTCGAGATTTATAGCACATTAGCTTTCCATAATCACAATTCTCATTACATAATTTGGCTTTTTTTTCCTAGCACAGTTAAAACACTAGGCAGCTTCAGTTCTAATGGAAGATTGCTTCATTGCTTTGGGTGACACAAAATTATAGTTTTACATTATTTTATTTTCTATTAGATGTGTATTAAAATAAGACAACGAAAGAACACAGGAAAACTGAGTGTTTTCCTTGCCTCCCGTAAGCATGTAAATATTTGGGAAATGGTTTCTCTCTCTCTCTCCCTCCCTCCTTCATGGTTCTCTCTCTCTCTCTCTGCATGTGTGTGTGTGTGAGAGAGAGTGTGTGCCTGTGTCTTCCTTTATCTCCCTGTCTCCCTCTCTGCTTCTGTCTCTCTGTCTCTTTTCAACAGGGCATTAAATTATTTGGAGTCCACTTCACTGCAAAACTTGGTTAACAAGCTGTACATGGGAAGTTTTAACTTTATCGCTTTGTTAATGGAATCCCTGACCTTTTTTTTTTTTTTTTTTTTTTTTTTTAAGTGAATCTGTACTCCTCCTAAACCCAGTTCTGAGCAATAAGAGAAATTAGACCTCTCTGAATATTTTGGCAGAACCAAAATAACATTTGGGAGATGCAGTTTCCTGCATATTTTAAACCATTTACTATTTTACATTTGAAGGCCTGTATCTTCAGATCCCTCTTTCTGTTGGTTAACATTGGTTTTAAAATATATGTTTGATTTAGCAAAACGCATAGTTTAAAAAGATGTTGCTACATTTAAGATCTTCACGATAAAATAATTTCATTAACCAAAGAAAACTACAGAACAAGAGAGTAGATATTTCGCTCCTGAACATTCCACTTGTTTTATCATTAAGCTTTCTTTTAAAGAGCCACTTTTTGGCTTAACAAGGAGATTAGGTTCAAAGCGTCATATCCCAAGGATTAAAATAAGGATTTGTTAAGGCTCAAGACTCAAATTTGTCCACAGGGAATTAACTGAAAAACATAGGCCACTGAAATTTAAGGTAGAAAAAAAATCATACATCAAAAATCACATATCAAAAAAAAAAATCAAATCAAACCATTCTACCACAGGGGACTACTAATGAAACTCCTGCAAATATGAAACCCCTGCACAAAAAGCGTTAAATCTGCCAACATCTCTGACCAGAGCGCTGTGGTACTTCATTAAGTAGCACCAACCCACCCCCCCAACAATGGGAAGCTAGGATAATCGTATCTGACCTTTCTGCCCCATCCTAAGATTAAGTTCAATGACTTTCTACTGATCTAGGGATTGAGTGAACCAAACGTCATAATCAGGATCACCTACAGTTCTTGCTTTTGAAGGCTTTAACCTATAGAATGCAAAAACACCGTACTGGTCATTGTCAAGATTGCTGACTTTCTACAGTGTGTTTTCAATTAAGTAAATAAAATGTGGTAATTAAATCAAGATTACATAATATGTTTTTGATTTGTAATCTTATTTAAATTAATTAACTGACTCAATCCTTGCTTAGTTTTTAAACTGGTCGAGTTAAGGAAAGAGTCCCTGGGAACAAATCCAGTTTTCTATCTTTAAAAACAAGGCACAGCAATCTGGCAGACTTAAAAATATATATTAAATGCACCGGCATAATGTATATACAGAGGCAAGGGTGCTAATGTAGAGGAGGGAAGAGTTTTATGGCATGATTTTGACTAAAAGAAATAGCTCTCGCACTAGAGAGAAATAAACTAAAACATTATTTATTCAAAACATTTCTTTTCGAATTTTATGAAGATTGCATATTTGTTGGAAGCAAAACATTTCCAGCTGTATTTTAAGTTTCTGAAGAGAGTTGTAAGATTTATAATCTTTCATAAATGCTGCCCATATCTTATAATATTAGATGAACACACCACTGCGTACTTTGAGGAACAATTTGCCAATGCAGTTTGCCACATGAAAATAATAAAGTCCTTTCCAAAATCCAGCCAGATCCAGTAGGAAAAGAGGAGATGAATGTTCTGTCTTTTCCATCTGGGAGACATTTTGGATTTCAGCTATACTATGTAATATACATTTTTTTTTTTTCCCCTTGGAAACCAAGAAACCTGCATTTTACAGCAAGGTATGTAGTGCAAAGAAAATGTTGGTGAAATAGGAATCTGGAAATGAAAACCAGAATGTCATCAGACTTAAGAACATAATCATGGAGGCAAATTGAAAAATCAGTGCAGAATTTCAACATAAACCAAATGCAATGTTTATGATTCTATTAGTCTTAAATTTTCTCTTAAAAGGAAAGCATAGAAAATAAGTGCTGTTTTACCTCCAAAGTCCTGAACAGCATTTATGTTACTACCTAGCACCATGACTTACACATGTGGTTTATCCTGGAGTCTTCACGCATTATTCTAAATCACACACATACAACACTCCTGTGTACACGTGACCCCTCTGTGCTATGTCATTTCATGTATTTTCCCCAAAACTTAATATATCTAGGTTAAAATCAGACGTAAGACTTTCTAATATTTCACTGGCAATCTTTCTTCTCAGGGAGCAGGACGTGTTCTCTCCAAACTGTCTGGAGAGTCAGGACTCCCGGGTTCTATTCGGCAACTGCCAAGCGCTTGTACGCTGACCCTAAGCAAACCATTTCACGCACGAATCAGTTTTCATCTTGCCCAGTCCCAACTAGTTAAGAAAAGGTAAGAGTTTAGTCTTAGTTGTTTTCAAAGGAATTAGAAATAATAGGAAAAAAATAATTTCATAAAACAGTGAAATATGCACAAGTATTTTTGTGGAAAAAGGCTATGAGATATATATATTTAATGTACTTTAAGGTTTAATTAGTACTCCTCCTCCTCCAAAAAAAAACCAAAATCCCCACCTAGTTGGTTGCACTGCCCCTTGAAAACACTGACAACACAGGTAATTGAAGGACTGACTGGGTTAGAGTGCAACTCTTCTGCTACATTTTAAAATCCATGGGGTCAAGAAACATGTGAGTCTTATTTACTGCCCTAGCATATTCCTGGCATACAGTAGATGCTCAATCAATATGTGTTGAATGACTAACCACGGTTTTACAGAGAACAAGATGATGACTGGTAGCACTTAAAACAGTTCATCTTCCTTAAATTACAAACAAACTGCCAGTAATGCCAAGCATAACTTTTAGTTTTTGCTTATTATCTACATATATTCTAATTATTAAGTTTCTACAACCTCTCTACAAATACAAATGTAGGGATTGACTCAATGACCAAAAAGTCGTATTCGTATTTTTTAATTGCTCATTTTTTCACAGGCATATGCTCCTAAAAAATTTTTAATTGGATACAGATTTATCTATTATGTTAGCTAAAAAGATACTTTGCCAAATCATTAAAATGTTTATGTCTGTATCATTATGTGAGCTTAGAGAGAAGAAACTGGATGGGTTTTTTATATCTTATGTTACTTACATGTGATTAATAACCAGTCCTTGTTTTATTATTAAATTATGGCTCCTAAGTCTGTGATAATATATTCACATAAAAATAAATGTATATATTTAATCTCAAGATGCATAACAATTAACTGGATAACAGAGTAAGATGATGCATAGCATACTTTCTATCAAAGTAAAGTAGATTTGTATGTGGGGTATTCATTATTGCTTCTGTTCATAAAATAACTTTATCATAATATTAGAGGGAAAAAATCAGATAAGTCATTTGATGAACAGGAAGCTTGCTGATGTGGCAGATAATAGTATTAAATGTCCTAACAGTTCCTTTATAAGTGGTTCAAAGAACTTCTGTCCCCATGTTTTCAAGGCAAAAGCTAATTTACCAGGAATAAAACTATTTGAATAATGCATCATTGAACCAACATTTTGGAAAAGGGATAAAATGAGGAAACAAATGAGAAGACAGTAACTTCCTCTTGCAAATTAAAACTGTGCATGCAAAGAAAGGAACTCAATTATACTGATAAAACAAAAACAAAAAATAGCTAACATGATTTCCCTTTTTTTAAAACAGAAGGTGAAGAATATTCTAACAAATGAAATAATGTGTTTGAAAGAACTTTGAAAACTTTACAGGCTCACAGAGACATGAAGATAGGGCATTTTGTGGGGCAATATTCTTTCAAACAGTCATTTTAAGATAATAGTTTAAAATACAGATAATCCTGGCCAGGCACTGTGGCACATGCCTGTAATCCCAACACTATGGGAGGCTGAGGTGGGTGGATCACCTGAGGTCAGGAGTTCAAGACCAGCCTGGCCAACATAATGAAATTCCATCTCTACTAAAAATACAATAATTAACTGGGCATGGTGGTGGGTGCCTGTAGTCCCAGCTACTTGGGAGGCTGAGGTGGGAGGATCACCTGAGGTCAGGAGTTCAAGATCACCTGGCCAACATGGTGAAACTCCATCTCTACTAAAAATATAATAATTAGCTGGGCTTAGCGGTGGGTGCCTGTAGTTCCAGCTACTTGGGAGGCTGAGGTGGAAGGATTATTTGAGCCCTGGAGGTTGAGGCTGCAATGAGCTGAGATTGCACCACTACACTCCAGCCTCGGTGACAGAGTGAGACCATATCTTGAAAAAAATAAATAAAAATTAAAAAATAAAATGCAGATAATTCTAACAAAGAATAATAAAGAATAACAGAAGCCCACCATGAAATCTACTACTCATTACTATGGTTATTTGGGAAACGGGAAAATAAATTATGAGGGGCATGTTCACTTGCTATATCCATTTTAATGAAGGGAACTGAGAGTATAATGGTGCAGAGCTGTGTACCAGGTGCTCAAAATTCCTCCCATTTTGTCTTGTTACTCATTTTATCTTTAATAGAGATTCAAATCAACTCCTTATGATTCAAAAATGCCTAAGCCAAATCCAAAGAGTATGAAAAAATCAAGGTTCTGCATAATGTCCCATCCATATGCCTTAACCCTGAATGATATCAAACCTATGTAATCTTAGACATCAATGCGTTCCAGATGTGACAAAATTTTAACACGGACCAACTTCAAGCTTTTTACTCAGACTCATCTCCCATGCTCATAAAGATTATTTTCATTGCATGTACCACTACATATGGCTAATGTTTAACTTTCCAAATTGATTATTATGCTGCCATTTCAAAACTGACATTGCCTTCTCATCCAATCAAAAAACAAAAACTATGTTGCATATTCAACCTCCAACAAACACACACACAAAAACAAGAAATCATATCATTATTTCCAAGTTCTAGATAGTGCTTGGTTACAAGACCAGTTGAACTTTTCCTTGCCCACTCTTGGTACCTCCAAAAGATGGAAAAGGGGAAGAAGGGATCATCCAATTCTTTGTCAGAATTAACTGCCATAGGAATAATTTGAGTCTGTCACCTGTTGTTTTTGGTCTTAAAGATTGCTTCTAATTAGACAAGATCAATTTTTTATTGATATTTAAAGCATGTTAAAACTCTAAAATTTACTAACAAGATTGTTCATGGATATTTTTCAAAACCATCTAACCACAAGGCCATGATAGAAATGTATAAACTAAATTTTCAGATAGGATTTAAAACATTAGTACCTCAACACCAGTAAGAAAAAGTGGTGTGATAAAGCTTTGGATATTATGCAAACTTAATTCCCCTGCCCCAAACGATTGCTTTGAATCTTACCTAAATCTCTCCCTCCACCCACCCCCAAAATTAGAATTGTCCTGTAATGGTAACTTGTCCTCAGATTCATCCTGAACTCTGTTCCTGCAAACCACCTTTCCCAGTTCCATTAACTATTGACTTCAGGCTAGGTCCAACCAACAGGAGGTAATGGTAGGAGTTGGGGAATTTGGAGGGTGGGAAGAAAGGAGAAGGGGAGGTATTCCTTCCCTCCCCTGCTTTGACATTTGTCTCCAAACAGTGGCGAGTTTTCCTTTCGTGATTCTTGCTTCCACTGAACAAGTTCCTCCCTCTGTGATGCCCTCCCTTCAGGCAACTCCAGCTCAATTTGAGCAGTAGATTCCTATTGATGCTAATATCTGGGTGACCTCACTGCCCATTCAGCTTTTCTCACTGAAACTGGCCTTGCCCATGAAATTCCTCCTATTGGACTATCTGGTAGTTTACTTCACTCAAATCTGACAGATACATTTGTTTTTTGAAGTTGGCATATCTATCACTCTAAAATACAAGTCAGGTAATAGAGTTAAACAGTATTAGACAAATACAATAATTCTGTAAAATCAATAGATTTCAAGTATTTGTTATGATTCTCATTTTTTTAAAAAAAGATGGGAAAACACTGCCACCATTCAGTACTAAGTACAAAATTCTATATCCAAAAGATTTTATAATGTATATTGATAAATAAAATAATCAAGTTTTTTAAAAGATAATTAGATTTTCAATGCCATGTTCCAAATATATCTCTTCCAGGAGGTCTTCTGATAATCCTACCCAACCATCCAAGTTTACTTCTTCTTTTTATCATCTCCTAGTCTCTCTATCCAATCTTTAAAAAGTTGCACATACCAAGTTTTTTCATGTGCATGTATTTTCCTACAAACATGACTGTATGCTCCTTGACTGGAACAATTATAAATTTGATTGTTTTTGTAAAACATTATACATTTACTTGTTTTTCATGCCACAAACAACTTTGAAATGCTTATCAATTGTCGGAATAACTAACAGTCTCATGGGAATAATCAAAAGGTTTTCTTAAATATGTACCACTATACATCAGCGTAAGAGTAATACGTAACAGGAAAGAGAAATGATTTCAACATTACTCTGTTTCCTTTAGGAAATGGTTCATAAGTCCCCACTTGACATCAGGCATTTTACATAAGAAAAACTACAAAATAAGAAAAGAAAAAATTACAAAATAAGAAAGCATTTTTTCTATCAGAATAGTACACTCTATGGTGTTTTGCTAAAACACTCTAGGAACACGAGAAAACAAAAATATTTATGTTCATATGCACAGGGATATATATGAACTCACAGTACCAAAACTTTAGAATCACAAATGCAAACAGTACCAATATACTTCATGTTTTAAGCTGTGCTAGATAACAGCCCGGCTAGAGGGAAGTGACATAACGGAAAAACATACAGCATCAATTCACATGTTGCCAACTTTTTTTGGATAGCACTAACAGGATGACACTGGCGTTGGATGTGCACACTTAGCTGCCAGCATTGCACTCTATGCAATGTCCTTCTACATCCTCTCTCTCAATCATTTTGAACCCCCACCCCCAAGATTTATTTTATGTCTCTTTTTAAAACATTATTTTCCTAGTTGGTGACAGTTACCATCAAACATCATACAGAGATCATTTCAACTGAAAATACATGTTTATTATTTTTTTAAAACTGTGCCTGAAATGTATTTTAGTCAATCTATGCCACATAAAGCAAACTTCTAATGCACATTTATAAATTTAATTCAATAAATATTTACTGAAAAAAGAAAATGGGTTGGAGTCTAAACAGATATAAAGTGGCCATGAAGTAAGTCTAGCAATAACTTCCACTTTTTGTGTTTTCCCACCACCCTTTATTTTCCCCAATGAGAAAATTAGAGTATGACAGGTAAGCTAAGATACAATCTCCATAAATATGACAGCAGACATATTGCACAGACACTAAAAACTATAGGAATAATGCTGAGACCACAAGATAGAAATAGCCCTTGACTTTTTCTGGTAATGGGGGGGTGGAATGGGTGGGACAGGGAGCCTAAAGCCAGATAGGAAAACGAATCCAGATTTTAACCAAGTTTTTTATTACACACATACTATTTGAAACTTAAACTTTCATTATAAGTTACAGTCCCAAAAGAAAAAGGACAATAAGAAGAAATAAAAATTATTCCAGTTCTTCCAATGTACAGTATATGTACATGCTATGATTTAAGAATCATGCCATAGAAGTAGATAATTCAATTAGAGCCAAGATAAAACAAATGAGATACATTATATTAAGCAGACAGCAAATTATGATATAATTTGGCTGAGAAATAGGTTGAAACAGGCACTATCCTAGAAACGGGATGATAGAGCAAAGAACTAAGCTCCACCTTCAATGTATCTGAAGGTCTGTTTGGAGCCAATTTACACAAAATATCCACTTACCAACGTCACAGAAGATAGAACAAAATAACACTGAGATAATTTATTAGGAAATTATTTTTTAATATTGGAGGTGCACTGTACCACCCCAATCCAGCACACATACTCTCTCTCTTTCACAAAAGAGAAAGAGATCCCATAAGCTTCTCCACAATGTTCTACACCTGACCTGGAAGGAAATCCTTTTCTTCCAGGCTTGCTTAAGCCAATAAGGGCCCCAGAGAATGCTAACTGCCCAACAATTGAACTGAAACCATTAATTTACTTCATAGGACCAATCAACTGGCAAAAGAAGTTAAAAAAAAAAACCTTTTGGTACAACTGACCTACACAGTATTTAAACCGCCAGAGATGGCAAGGTTTGATGTTACAACTTCCATCATCAATCTGCAAAATTCTGTCACTGCCTGATAAATGCACAATGCTTCTCTCTCCTGTGATGCTTTTAGGAAATAATGCTTGTCATTTTCCATCTTACTGACAAAATATTTTATTTTTTAGAAAACTCCATATCTAAGGAATGCTTTAATGAAGTAAAGATGAGTTAAAACATCAAGCTAATTTTGTAAGGACATGAAACAGAGAAATAATCTCAAAGAAAATGATAAATTCTAATTTTTATTTGAAAGTCTAAAGCACAAATGAGACAACTTTTATTGTGTTGCCGCTTCATTCTTATTTATTTAGGTTTATTTATTCAATGTCAATATAAATGACTGCAGTGAAGCCAGGATTGCAGACCAAATTTGCATTTGGAAGTTCGGTCACCGTAATCTGGATCCCAAAGCCACAGCTTCCTCCTCACGTTAGACTCCCATTCAAAGCTATCACTGTGTTTTCAAAGTGACAATACTGTTCAATTTTATTTTCACAGAGCAGGAATCTTTTATGGCATTAAGGGTATGTATGTCACACCATGAAAACCACAATGACATTGCAAACACAGAGAAAGGAATCTAGTAAGGGCATTAGGAAGAAAAAGGGGGTGGAGAATTTAAGAAAATGTTTTTAAACTTTTTTTGCAAAAGAAAATGCATAATAAAATAACTGAAAGTTCCCTATTAATATCATTCAGCAATTATTAAAAATAGAATAAATTAGCTGATATGATCCAATCACCTGGCAGGGAACAGCATGTGTCTCCTTAGTCCATTGGCAGTGCTAATGGTGCCCCTAAATGATGGATGTTTTTTTCTATGTTCACGCTGGTTGAACTTAATTTTCCATTCACCTGTTTACCTGGATTAGTTTTCAGCTTAACATTCATTAAGCATCAAGACATAACAAGAGGTGCAGTGATGGTGAGATAAAAGTCTCAAGGCCATTACTCTTCCCATGAGGCACTCAGGGAGGATCTATAAATGAAAGATAGCTTCACTTACTTGGGTTAAAGTGAAGAAATATGAACCCACTGTAGAACTTTGAAAATCAAAGAGAGAGCTTTAAAAAGCCATGCATTTATGTTTTGCCTAATTTTTCATTTTTTCTCATTAGAAGGCAAGGTCTGATTAAATGTGGGTTATTTCTGATATTTCAGCTTCTAGTTTGTGGAAGGGGATTCCTGTTTAAGGAGGGAATGCTGCCACTCCCTACTCTCCCCAGCAGCAGCACACTGGACACCTGAGGAGCCAAAAGCCCTACACCAAAATACACCACTTTTAATCACAAATCAAACAATAGTAATTAGGAACATCAAGTTAATTGTGTCTACTCCCCAGAGAATGTGTCCTCCAAGGCTCCCTGAAATCAGGTCGACAGATTAGTAGTAATTTTACTCCCAGTTCTCTTATTCTAGCAAAAAAATAAATTAAAAAAAAAAAAAAAAAAACAGAGCCTAAGTTCATCACTCCTACCCTCAGAACTATGGAGTCTACAAGTAAAACCTTAAAAAGAAAATCAGACTACTTAATTGTTTTGTTAGGCCGTTTATGTAATCAGAGTAACTTTGATCTTTGGCTTCTTAATCTGTTCAAAATTTGTTGTCAAATCTTACGGAAGTCCTTTAAATTCAGAATTATAAATGTTATTTTCCATTAGTCCTTCATTAATGATTAAGACAACTTGGCAGTTTGAATCCAATCAATCAAGAATGTGCAAAATCCATTTCATATATATTGGCACAACTAGATACTGACAATAAGGTTCTTTCTTACCTTCCATTTGTACTAAATATGATAAAGATAGCAAGAATACCTTAGCAATTTTCAAGGCACTTTCATCTACATTACTTTGCAATCCCCAAAGAGGTTGCGCTTTATTCTGATCCTTTACAATTACCAGAAAGGAATGCAGAGCTTGATAACTTGCAGAGTAATAGAAAAACCTTGATTTTTCATTGCATTTCCCCTTCTGACTTTCTCTATGATCTGAGGGACAACACTTAAGCTTTCTCTGTCTCACTCTCCTGTCTCAAACAAGTATAATAAAACTTTTTATTCCAGTCCACTGGTGTATTAGAATGATGAATCTGATAGGATGTCCCTAACACACTTTGATCTCTATAGGGAAAGTTGCTATAAAAATAAAGATACTGTTGTTATTCTTCTAATTGAGTTATTTGCAAATGGATCTTCTTGATGGAGCCCAGCCCTCAGATATAGAAAAGAAAATTCTGCCAGTCCTCCAGGGTACAATTGCCTTGTGGCAATTATACCCATAACTACATTTCCTTATTACTGTTATAAAAGACTATGGAGTTCAAGAGGAGGCAAAAAGGGAGCTTAAGAGAAAATACGCTGTTTATTTTCAACAGAAGATGCTGAAGTTGCAAATTTGGAACTCTAGGCTATAGGTAAAACTTTGACAGAACATGTGTTCCAAATTAGGGTGGCGTTTGTTAGTTGTGTGAGAAAGTCAGAGGTGTCCCTGAGGCTGCAGCTTTTTAGCAAATTTTGGAACTAACTTAGGGAAAAAAAGGTAAATTACAGTTAATCTGGTCCTCACTCTATGAATGCTACAAAACAATGACAAAAAGGTTCATGGCTATACCATTCTCACCAAGAAAGACAGCATGTCTCAAGGTACAAAAGGCACAAAAGAAAATTAAACTGAGCTTAGGAAGAAAGTGCTATGGACAATTTTACATGAAAAGCCAAAAGGGAATATTGGGGCTATGCTGAACTTTCCTGGAGTCTACAGACAGAATACACATAGACCCCCTATATTAATTACCAACAGCCACAAGAATTAGTAGGTGGCTCAGGTTTAGGCACTTAAAGAATTCCATATTCCTCACATGGAATTTTTTCAAAGTAAATAATAAAAGCTTTGCTTTATGAAGTATTAGAGACACGGGGTTGCCCTTCCATAACAGACATCACTAGGCCCATCACACTGCACATCTTCAAGGAGCATGATTCACAGTGTGGGCTACGGGGAGAGAGCCTTCTAAAGTCGTTTAGGATGTTTACTATGGCATTCTACATGTCATTTAAAAACCTTATAAATCATCCTAAAATTTAGAATTTAAACCTGGAACAATTATTTGGATAAAGTTTCTTATATTAACAGGTTTTTAAAATTTCAATCTTCAGAAAAGTGTTTGTTGTCAGTGAAGAACGGCATACAATCTAGATTCCAATTCAACAAAGATCTCCAAAAAGACCAATTAAAGGAGAAGTAGAACAGCTTGCTGTATCATGACAATAAATGCTACTTGCCTTATTGTCATTTCACAATCAGTGACACATTCAGTCCACAAATTCTAGTGAGCATCAGATTCATTTGAGATGCTTGTTAGAAATTCAGATTCCTCGACCTCACCCGTAATGACTGGGACTTGTACAGCAACGCTGGGGCCAAGAAAGCGCTCTCAACAAGCACCCCAGGTAACTCCCGTACATTGTTCTCAGCCAGTGTACAAGGGACTTGGCTGCTGATGCTTGCTCACAGACACCAAACTGGAAAGCAAAAGGCAATATGTGACTATAGAGTCCTGAAAACACAAACAAACAAAAATGCAGTCCTTAAGCCAAAACCAATCTCCACTTTTCTCCCTCCCCCTGCCATGTGATGCACCAGCTTTGGCCAAAATCACACACGTACAGTGAATCCTAAAAGCAACTAAATCCAAATCCACATTGAACCGCTCTGAACTCTATCACACTTCACAGAGCTTTAAATAGAATTCTACTCAAAACATCATACCCTGACTGGCCAAGGGATTCTTTGGGTTCTGTTGCTTTATCCAAGTGATCCAAAGTGACCCAGGTTCCACTCTGCATGTTCACTTCTACAGCTTTCTCCAAGTTGAACACAGAAGGATTAAAAAGAAAACACAAATATTGGCATAGGTGACTTGAGGTTACTTGACCTTTCCGAAGGAAGATTTTTTGGCAATTGTGTTCTGGCAGCTCCCTGGAAGGCAAGGCCAGGACACAAAGAGGAAGACAGGAAGCCGGGAGCTGGCCATGTGTCCTTGGCAGGCAGTAATGCGGCAGGGTGAACCACCTCGTCCCTGCCAAACCAGAAACAGCGGGGAAAGCCCAGCTAATTGGCAAGTCACAGCCGGCTACAGTGTACATCCTCGGCTTTAAATGCCTGATAAAGTTAAATGGCATGCCAGACCCTAATCTACTTAAACAGGATCCTCCTTCACTTTCAAAAACTTAACTTGCCCATTTGTGTTTCCTTAAGGAAGTGGTAAGGCAGCATCTTAGAATGTAAGGGCTGGAAAACTTCAAAAGAGCAAAAAAAGTAAAGATGTGTTGGAGTCTCATTATGCTTATAGCCATTTTACTTTGTGAAAGGGCCATGTATGTTTGTGCTTTTGGTTTTAGCTAATAAGACTTCCACTTGCTCATTTATTTTTATTTAAAAGAAACTCTCAAGTCAACATTGCAGACTGATTATGACTTCACTTCATTTGGAGGATCCAGGCATTTTTTTTTTAATTTCACAAAACTCCTAAAGATATCCAGGGAAACTGCAGAGTTGCCCCCAGTTTCCAGTCAGCTATTGTATTTACTTACACCTTACTTTGCTCAATCATATTTGCTAAGGTATTTCTGCATATACTACCATAAAATCACCACTTTCTGAGTCTTTTACGGCTAAAATGGGGAATCACACAGGGAGAACAGAAGCAGAGGGGATTGTCCAAATAAACTGCTCCTCAGTGCTGCTGCTAACAGAGTGAATCCGGGGACCTGGAGCCCGGAGCATAATTTTGCCCCTAGGTCTGAAGGCTTGTTAAGAGCCATTTAAAGGGGTGCGCTCAGTAATTGGGCATATTTCCTTCTATTTTCTGTGAAACTGTTCACGCCTTCTTCAAAACTCAAACCAAAATTTCAAATCAGCTTCTCCTCCTTAAAATATAATAGTCAATGGTGAAATTTGATGAAGAAAATGCAAATTTCCTCTCAGAATCGATAGAAGAGAAAGATTACAATAAACATAATCCACTGTTTTCATCAGAAGTTTCTTAAAGCCTACAGCATATTCATCCTTTAAGCAACCCAGGACCCCAGAATCTGTTTCAGTGAAGTTAGACCAAGGAATAAAACACAATGCCAAAACTCACATAGTCTCTGATCACGATCTGAGATAAGAAAATAATAATCCTCATGTCCAACACTAGGTCTCAGGATCAGTAAGTCAAGTGTGTGTTTCAGCTCCAAAATTACTATTTTTTTTTAAGACACAACTTGACATTCCCAGACTCTACTTAGTTAACTTTTCACACTAAGTATCCCTGGCTTTTGGAAATTCTCCTTCCCCTTTCCTTTAGGGAACCACTCCTTTCTAGGTCCAATCCTCTGTTTCTGAGGGCTCCTTTCCTGTCTTGATGGCTATCTCCTTCTCTTCTGTTGGTCCCTTAAATGTTGGTGATCCCAAAGACAACCCATCCCACTTGGCCATCTTCTTGTCTTTGTATATTCCTCCTCGGCAAACTCAGCTAGGTCCATGTTTACAAATACTACCCATTTTTTTGAGAACTCCGTATCTCCGTATCTAGCACTAACGTCTTCTTTAACTGCAAAACTCCTCCTGATGTTACTAGTGCACAACCTTTGTACACTCTCGCACCCCTCCCCCAACCAACCAATCCACATCTCAATTAATGGCATTCACAAGTTTCCCAAGCTGAAAACACTCATTCCAGAAATCCCATCGCCCTAAAGCCTCACATTCAGTTCTCAGCCCAGACTCTACCTTTCAAGCCCACTTCCCCATCTCCTTCCCAACTAGTGCTAAGTCCCTTATTGAGCTTCACATTTTTACCTCACAATAGCCTCAGCCTCCTCAGGCCATAATGATTCACTCTTCACACTATAACCAGACCCCATCCTCTGCACAGTCATCAGGAATCACAACACTTCACTCCTTAAAATACCTTGGTGGCTTCCAAATGCTAGCTAGAATAATCTACAACCTCCTTAGTACAGCATTCAAGGTGATCCAAAACCTGGCCCCAGCCTAGCCTCACTCTTTCAGAAACCATCACCCTTTACTCTCACCCTCACACCCACACCCAACTTCTTAATATTCTTCTTAACAGTCCTAGAATATGCCGTGTAACTGCAGGTCTGTGCCTTTGCTCATATGGTTTCTATGCCTGGAATATCCCTTATTTGATGCAAGACAAACTCCTAATTCATCTTTAGGAGTTCTTGAATTTCATCTGTTACATCCTTCCTGAACCTTATTGCCCCACCTAATGAGGCCTCCCTCTGGGGCCCACGTGGCCTCGTTCACACTTCAGTGCAGAGCCTGACCAATGCATTATGGTTGGTTGTTTATACATTACTTCTCTCCAAGATTGTGACCTCCTGTATCCCAACTTCCCCTGAATAATTTTGGGAATCTATTTAAATGGCATAAAAATGTTATCTTGGATGTATTATCCAGGTAGAAACTGAGACAAAGAGCATTAATTCCCAAAAGAAAGACAAAGCAATCTTAAAAACAAAAAGTCATAATGAGCTATCAATTTATACAGGTAATTACCATGCAATATTCTGATTGTGACATATACAGATGATATTTATCCATTTGTTTAGTTTTTTGAAAAGGACTGAACGCCTACAGTGGTCCATGTATCATCCTTGGAACTCAGTCTACAACAGTCAATAAAAGATTATCTGTTCCTGTCTTCATGCAGCTCATGGTTTCATTTGTACTATGTTGACTTTCATTCACTTGCTAACAGGTAAAATGTGCTCTCTATACAATTTACAAATAAGCAGAATCTGTAATCATTATGTTTTGAAAATAAATTGACACTTTTCACACATACACAAAGATTTAGTAGTGGGACAAACTTTTTCATTTAATTTTTGTTTATAGCAACTAAAACATGAGAGAATAAAAGCCACAGACTGCAAAAGTATTATTTAGCTGTAATAAGCAGAATGTGTAAAGGTGGTATAATGATAAAACAGCTACTGCAGCATGAAATAACGAGACTATAAAATAATGAGACCAGAGATTTAAAATTCTCTGACCTCTATTATCTTTCAGAATAGCTGAAAGGGGTCTATTGACTAGTTTGGGAGCTGAAGAGTCAAATACTATTTCAGAATGAAAATTACTTTGTGGTCACACCCCATTATAGAATACTGATGGAGCCAGACTACATGAATGTCTCAAAAGGAGTACTGAGAGAAAACATCGTAAGAATTGGTTTTCTGCTACTAAAATCCATCCTCAATAAAAAACAAAAGCTAATTTTAAAAAATCATAACCAAGGCAAAGTTTCTAAATGGAATGACATGAAAATATCAGTTGTACATTTTTTGCCTTTTAGAAAAACGACCCATATTTATAGCATTTTATATGGTTTTCTCTAATGTATCTGAGAAATGTGTAAGCAAATCTATGCAAGGAGATATCATGGATTGTGATGTCATATTTCTTACGAAAAAAATCCCCTTTACAATGTCAATTAATACCAAATTTAGCTTTAAAACTCCATGACCTCTACCATTTTTTAGGTTAGCTGAAAAGGATCTATTGACTAGCTTTGTGAGCTGAACAGTTGAATGCTACTTACATAGAAAATTATTTCTTTCACTCCATAAGAATAATTATCATGGCGATCACACAATTATTATAATTATATCTGTAAGAACTGTTATCGGGAATTTATCTCTGAAACAGTTTCATGCATTGCAGGGGACATTTATCTTTTTTAATGATCATCAACACGAGTATCTTTTTGTAGCTATATAAGTGATTTTTACCTCTTTCTATTAATATCCTCTTGCATGCTTTAGAAGCCAAAGGAGACAGCCCCAACACTTTTTTTTCCTAAAGCAATTGTTTCAGTTAGCCAGGCCAATGGCATCTTTTGAGACAGAAAGCTACCCTTCCCATTCACAGCAACATAACATTCACAATGTGCTTTCCTAAATGGATGGAAAACCCCTCAAAAAAGCCCCTTAAATCTGTGTTTCATAAACTGTACTCTTAGCAATAAAGTTTATTACAGACCTAAAGTATCTGCATAAACCCGGTTAATTGAAAAGTGGGTGGAGAAGGCTGCCAAATTAAATGTTTACATTAGCACAGCTGTATTGTAAAAACATTCTGCCCCCTGTGCTTTGTAATTATAAGATATTTCTGGACTGTGTATCTCTACAAAGTTTATCTCCACTGCCAAGAGTGTCTTGGCACGGAGCGACTGCAGTTTTTGGCAGCCAGGAGCTCTCCGCGCGGGCAGGATCTAAAATGGCTGCCAAGCGGCCTCCTGAAATGTCGCCGGCGTGGGCCCGCCTCACCAAGGGCAAAGGCCAACCCTGTTACCACGGCAGGGTCTAAAGTCTGTCTCACAGGAAGCCAAAATGTGTATTTCCCTCATAAATAAGACTTGGTACCACAACTTTTGTGTTGTAGTAGTTAAGGCTGTTTGAAAAACTAACTACAAAGGAATATTGGAATACTACCAATTAGAAAATGGTGACGAGGGGTCTTTTATGAAATTCTGTTGACCTCAACATTTCAATCACACAAAATGCCCACAATATTTTCTGCTGATTAAAAAACTCACTTAATTTGTGGGGAAAAAAAGGTTAAAAAAAAAAACCAAAAAATTCTGACCATATTAAAACATACTATAGAGAAGCATGAGCAAAGCCAACACTTTCCCATTTGCAATGGCATGATTTGGACATAAACTTATAACCTCTATCAAAGCATATGTGCATGAAAATAGAAACAAAATTAATTTGTTTTCTTCTCATCCTTTAAAAAGGCTATGTTTCTCTTACAGCATTGAACAACATAAACAAAAGAAAACCTTTTCATACCCTTCTATGGCAAAGGCCTCAACATTTGAGAAATTAGCGCTCTCTTCCCACCGCCCATCGCCCAAGATGCGGAAAGGAAAGAAAGCCCAGGTGAAGAAGGTGGCGCCGGCCGGCCCCTGCTGTTGTGAAGAAGCAGGAGGCCAAGACAGTGGTGAATCCCCTGTTTGAGAAAAGGCCGAAGAATTTTGGCATTAGACAGGGCATCCAGCCCAAAAGAGACCTCGCCCGTTTTGTGAAATGGCCCCGCTATAGCAGGTTGCAGCGGCAGGGAGTCATCCTCTATAAGCGACTAAAAGCGCCTCCTGCGATTAACCAGTTCACCCAGGACCTGGACCACCAAACAGCTACACAGCTGCTTAAGCTGGCCCACAAGTACAGACCAGAACCAAAGCAAGAGAAGAAGCAGAGTCTATTGGCCCAGGCAGAGAAGAAAGCGCCGGCAAAGGGGACGTCCCCACTAAGAAGAACACCTGTCCTTCAAGCAGGAGTTAACACTATCACCGTCACGGTGGAGAATGAGAAAGCTCAGCTGGTGGTGATTGCATAGGACATGGATCCCATCGAGCTGGTTGTCTTCTTGCCTGTCCTGTGTTATAAAATGGGGGTCCCTTACTGCATTATCAAGGGGAAGACAAGACTGGGATATCTAATCCACAGGAAGACCTGCACCACTGCTGCCTTCACACAGGTTAACTCAGAAGACAAAGGAGCGCTGGTGGAAGCTATCAGAACCAATTACAACGACAGATCCGATGAGATCCATCGTCACTGGGGAGGAAATGTCCTGGGTCCCAAGCCTGTGGCTCCCATTGCCAAGCTCAAAAAGGCAAAAGCTAAAGAACTTGCCACCAAACTGGGTTAAATGTACACTGTTGAGTTTTCTGTACATAAAAATAATACAAATTTTCCTTCAAAAAAAATCTGCAGAATTAACTATGTCTGTGGCATAAAAGTGAAAAAAATTGAGATCAAATACATAGTCTCTGTAAATGAGTTCCAAGGGCTGACCAAAGGAAGAAAAATTGGAAGGAAGTGAGGGGAGGAGACGGGGGAAAAAGAACGGAGGGAGGAAGGGGAAAGGAGGGAGGAAAGGAAGAAGGGAGGGAGGAAAGGAAAGAAGGAAATAAAGGGAGGAAATGAAGGGAAGGAAAGGAGGGAGGGAAGGAAGGGAGGGAGGGAGGGAGGGGAGGAAGGGAAGGAAGGAAAGGGAGGAAGGAAGGAAAGGGATGAAATGAAGGGAGGGAAAGGAGGAAATGAAAGGAAGGGAAGGGAAGAGAAGGGAGGGAGGAAGGGAGGGAGAGGGAAGGGAGGAAAGGAAGGAGGGAAAGGAGGGAAGGAAGGAAGGGAGGGAGCGGAGGGAGGGAAAGCAGTGGAGGGAGGGAAAGAAGAAAGGAAGGGGAAAAGAAAACACGGGAAGGAGAAATGGTTGGAACACTGCACAGAACTAAAATTATTATACTGATTTGTTCTTAGTAGGAATATAAAAAACAGTTGAATAAATTTTTAAAAATACTTCATAAGTACACATTCATAAGTACAATATATACACAAAGTATATATTGTCTCTGTCTTTTTTTTTTTTTTCCTCTATTAAACTTAAATCCCAGCTAACAGGCTATGTTCGCAGCAGCCAAATACTACATAATGAGGTCAGTGGATTTTTCTTTGAGACTGTTCCACAAGTTTAAGCTCAGATTGAGAGACACATTCGTCCTGGTGTACTCCTGTAATCATCATTGGCAGTGATTACTCTTCAGTAATCTAAGCTTCAACTGAATCCAACATTCTTGCCTCTGCTGAAAGATAATTCAGAGGTGAAAGATGAATTCCATAATGCTGACACAAGCTGGTGGTATTCATCATAGTGCTTATTCACTAAATGCCCATTCTAGCTTGAATTATATGTCCACACACTCAGTACAGCCACACGAATATTGTTTACTTAATTTTTAAAGACTCCATTTTAGAAGAAAATCTAATGTCTCTTTAATCGTATATTTTGAATAATGTCTATTCTCCAGTAGTCACCTGAAACACACACACACACACACACACTTTTCCTGGACCTTTTTACAGCAGAATAATTTCTCAGCATTATTAATTATGTTTCTGCATAAAACACATTTAGGGACTTTTATCCTTTGTTTAATTAGTTATCAAAATAATCAGTCACACGGCTCTTTAATAACGGGCCACTCTTAATAGGTGAAACAGAGTGGCTGTGTTCAAAAAATACCTCTAGTTCACTACTAACATAGTAACTCTCTTTTTTTTTTTTTCTTTGAGACAGAGTCTCGCTCTGCCACTCGGGCTGGAGTGCAGTGGTACGAGCTTGGCTCACTTGCAACCTCCACCTCCACCTCCCAAGGCTCAAACAATCCTCCCACCTCGGCCTCCTGAGTATCTGGGACCACAGATGCGCCTGGCTAATTTTTTGTGTTTTTGGTACAGACAGGGTTTCATCATGCTGCTCAGCTGGTCTCGAACTCCTGAGCTCAAACAATCTGCCTGTCTTGGTCTTGCAAAGTGCTGGGATTACAGGTGTGAGCCACTGTGCCTGGTCCTTACCAACACTCTTAAAACTTGAGCTACTTTCTTTCCTTTCATGAGATTTTATGGTCTGATACTGCTAACTTATTACCTTTTCTTCCTTGAGTTTCCAAATACTAAAACAACAATCTGCGCTCAACAAACAGAAGAATTCAATAAATGTTGATTGATCACCTAGTAGTACCTGCAAAGAGACCCTGTGCTATTATATACAGAGTTATTAGATTCAGACAACATGCTTCACACACACACACAAAAAAACCTAAGGGATGGTTTCAGATTCTGCCTGTGTCTTAGTTTCAGTCATGTTTGGTATATATTGCCAAGTGGCTATATTTTATATCCCCAATTAGAATACAAGTTTTTGGAGATCATACTCTATGTCTTATTGACTGCACAAGACAGTGCAACGCATATAATATTGTCACCTACAACTGAAAGGATTCCAGTGAGGCTAAATGATGATTAGCTGTGTAAAACCCCACTATTCCATACATTGTATGTGCTTACAATGTTAGCTTATCCTCCTCTTCAGCAGCAAAAATCTTCTAGGTGAACAGTAATAAAATAATAGTAAGGCTAACAGTCATGAGTATTTGTTTACATGTCCAATACTGTTCTCCATATTACAGTATCCATAGATTTCATCCTTGCGATAACACGAAGGGGGGCTATTATTATTATTCCCATTTTCAGATGAGAAAACTTGCCTAAGGCTATCCAACTAATAACCGAAAAAGCCAGGAATTAAACCCAAGCCAAACTGACCCCAGAATCCAATCTAAATTACTGTCTTCCCAAATTAGAGGTGTCACCACTGGACAGAAAAAGAAATACAGTCCAGGTAGAGGTTTCACCTCTGTAATTACAAGGTTCCTTAGTCAATTTTTTCTAATTTTTGACACATACCTTCCCAATTTTCCTGGCAAAAACCTCCCTTGAGTGGAGGCCACTGACCGTGGTGAGTTTATGTTGTGGTTTGGTAATGTGTACAAACTGGGAGGAGGATGAAACCAGAAAACCCCTTTTGCCCATAGCATGCCACAAATTGAGGACTGAGTCAGTGCATGCTGCTGACAGGCAAAGAGCCAGCTTGGCCTGAGCAGCAACATGCAGGGACTGCATGTGACACCAGACACCCTTTTCAAAGCCACTACCTTCCTCCTTCCCCACAAACCTCTTCATCTCCCACCAAAGTCCTGAAGCTTCACCACAGGATCAAGTAATCCCCCTCTAAGCCACATCTCGTAAATGACAGTCTAATTTGTCCCACGTGTCATTTTTCACATGAATGTTACTATGGTCTTGGCTGTACTTAACCAGAGTTCAGGGTCTGATGGTTTATCTACAGAGACAACGTGACCACAGAGAAGAGCCCGTTTCCATTGCCACCTGAAAGACAGATCCACCAACACAATGTTCACCACTTTCTCACACAGGGCTAAATGAGACTCAAGGAAAGGGCCCACGGTCAAACATTTCCTGGGTGGAAGTGAGGTGGTGGGTTCCCATACAGAGCACAGCACCATCAGATTCACAAAGCCAAATGCTTCAGCATGATGATATGAAAAGATGACAAGCTGCACACAATGTTCAAACTCTAAATTTGAAGGTCACTTCTCACTCCCTAAATAGTTTTATCCCCCAAAAGTCACTTTAGAATCATCTTTCCACTTTTATTCCATATTTGTAATCTGATTTTAATGATCCCGGGGTAGGCCATTTTTTTAAACTCCAGACAGGTTCTGATTCATCTATACAACAAAGCAATATGCAGTGTTAATAAAAGACTAAGAGAGTAAACCAGTATGTGTTCAATGTGATGGCAGTTTAGATTTTTTATTTCAATTGGCAATCATTCTGACATCAGGGTTAAATTGTCCTAAAAAAGAAAAAAATCACGCCTCATTCCAAATTTGTTAATTCAAGAAAAATTGAATTATTCTCATGTCTACCTGTGGCAAAACAAGAAATGACTTTACATCTCAGAAATGTTAGTATGAATTACGATTAAATTCATAAAAACAGACATGGCTTAAGTTTTATTTTACTACTTTGAAGTTGTAATGTATTCATTTTCCTGCTATTTTACTTAAAATATCTTTTTTTTTTTCTTAAGGACTCTTCACAAGTACTTTTGATGGAGTAGTATAAAATTATCCTATTCCAATGACCATAATATGAAAATCATTTTGCCAGAAAACATCCTAGAAGTTTCCCTCATTTTAGGTACTTGGGATTATTCCCATAAACTGAGGACCATTCAACAATGTTTTGAAGATATATACTATTCTATTCAGAGGACAAGGCATACATTCAGAAAAATGCAAAAATATTCATCTTTTCTCAAACAACTCCAGTATTAAATTCATCTAGACCCACTGATTCACTCAATCTATTTTTTAAGTTTAGTTTACAATATGATAATATTTTTGCCCTCATCCCTTCTTTGCAACACCCCACCCATAAGGGAAAAGAAACGGAGATGAATGAATAACAAAATCGTACACAAATAAAAATGAAATGTTTTCTGATAACTAGCATGTCAGAGTAGACAAGTTATTTTTTTCCACTATCACTTTCTTACATGATCTGCAGCAAAATTATGTTGCCTCTGTTTTATGAATCATAGCCTAGCCTTTTCATATATAATGGGAAAATATTGCAGATTATAACTACCGTTTCTGACATTTCTGACATGGAGATATTTTAAATTCAGTTTTATGACATGCTTATGTTCTTTTCATCACTGAATAATTGCTCATTTCCAATACTAAACTGGTATTTCTTTAAACAAAGTCCATGTTACTGCACTAATGGTAACTTTAGGATTTGGAAGGAAAAGGATCACAACTGATAAGCAAATGCAATGACGAGCACTGACAAAGACTCAACATTTATTAGAAGGCAATTGCTAGAGAATGTGGCTTTAATTGTGCATACATATTTTTATTCATTAAGATGAATAACCAATAAAATCCCACACTATGGTGTCCCAGCCTCATAACACATTAATAAAGTTTCTTAAAGGTTCTGGCAGGGGGCCAGCACAGTCCATTAACTCTTTGCAAGTTGTAAAAAGAAGTAAAGTCATTTCAGTGTGTTTTGTGGTTATGAATGAAACAGCAGGCAGCCTGTATGGAAACGTCACTTTGGATATGGTATTGGTAATGGACGCTTTGCTGCGCAATCAGAACAGTGTGGGGAGAAGTTAATGCATCCTACCACAACCCAAGCCCAGCGCAATGAAAAGCTAATTTACTTAAAAGTTGGAGGGAAGAGAGCAGAGGACTACAAGTTTGGAAGATCTATTTATTTTGCTAATAGGCTGTCACATTGCCTCTGGGTAAACTTGCCCACTGTGAAACCCAAAATTACAGAATACATTTTAAGTGACTAGAACTGCTTTTCCTGATTACTTTTTTTTCCTAATAAAACCTGGTTGCTTGGGCATTCACTTGGTGAGTGCTGGATCATAAATTACAAAAATGCTTTTCATTTAATACAAGAAGCAAAATTCTATCCTTTGTACTTTTTTGTTTTACATACTTGAATTAAGTCATATAAATAACTACAACAATTGGTAGCTATGTATTTGTCTCTGACTTTGCCTAACAATTTGAATTGAAGTGCTACACATCTCCCCAAAGCTTTACAATGCCATCTGTTCTCATTTTTCATGACACTACAAACATTTTCCTTTGGAAAAGGATTCTGTATTTTGCTTCCTTTTAGAATGAAAACTGGAAAACTTGAATGAAACTAAATATATAGAGAAGCATCCAAGTTGTACGTGTAAAGTAGTAAATGTAGAGGGTATTTAAAACATTTTTGTGGTTAAGATCTCTACCCTTTTCATCTGTTCCACTCTAGAGATAAAAGTTCTTTTTTACTTTAAGATTTTTGCAAGAAATAATTCAAAACTTTAAAAATAACGAAAAATGAACTTAAAAAGTGATTCAAACCCTTGAGTTTGAGAACACCAAAAAAACAGAATTGCTTTACAAATTGGTTTTGGCACTTCATTTATGAAGAAAAT
>NW_016804208.1:852726-865353 GCF_001698545.2 Rhinopithecus bieti | reverse complement strand
CATTCACTATTTTAATTTTTTTTGAATTTTTACTGGAAAAAAACCAGAAAGAAAATTCTTAACTTTCAAATGTAAACGTTCATCACAGTCCTAAAAGAACTTCCCATTTCAAATTTCATTTGTGTCAGTGTTAATAGGTATCAAAATAGTTGCATCTCTTGTACACTGTGGATTTTCTGGGAAGTTACTCATCTTTGATTAGATGAAAGTAAAGTATAATGAATAGGTTGAAACCATACTGAATTTCTGCTTCTCTGTATTTATGGTCATTTTTGTCTCTATTTGGACTGAAAGCCAGATAGTCAACAATCATTCCCTAAAAATTTAAAGTATTAATTGCACACATGTATTTGTACAATGTTAAGTATCACTGCAACCTGGAAAACCCGGGGTAAAATTAAAATTTTCATTTAAAACAAGACTGCTCTTAGCTTAATCCTCTACAATATTATATTCAAAATAATTTTCTGTGTGATTAACAGTAATATTACCTGGGCTATTTTTTAAATCTGGAATTAGAATTCAATTTTAAAAACTGCACTCAAGAAAACAGTTTCAGATATGAATGGATCTGGGAAGTCTGGGAAGTTTCTTAAAAGAAATACATTTTATCCTAGATCAATAAGAAACAGCAAGGAAATGCATAGAAACAGGATATAGGGAATATATAAATTGAGTCTACACTGGTTAAGAAATAAAGTTAAATAAAATAATTCCACTCACTTTAAAATGACACTGTGCTGAAAAATAATGAAAATAGATAAAAGCTTTGACCACCCCCATTGTCTACCTTAAAAAAATACTAGTATAGTTACTCAAGGCATGGAACTGGAAAAACTGCAATTTGAATCCAGAAGACAGAATCCAGAGCCAGGGACAAAACAAGTCAAAGGAGTTGGTGACCAGGGCAATGGCCAGAAGTCTACCCGTTTATATCAGATTCTGTGCTATCCACCCTGCGGGGCCATCTGAGAGTCTTCCCACATCCCGTGCTTCCTCAGCTGGTGGGCCCCTCCACGTCAGCCCTCTCGTGGACTCCACAAGGAAATCAGAGTTGAACAGTATAGCATGTTGTTATTAAAAGTGATTTGAGTTGTGACATGAATATTACACTTTCAATAAAGGAAGTATACACTTTAGAAAGCTCTTCAACCTCTAGAAAGAACTGACATTTAAAAGTTAAAGTGTTTAAAGAATGATCTCTCCACTGACCAGAATACCCACATCAAAATAATGTACCACTGGGTTTTATTGGTAGCTGCAATTTAGCCCATATTAAATGGAATATGGCCTTAGTGTTAAATGCAAATACGTTGCCATTTATTATAAAATAAGTGCCATCTCTAAAGGTAACAGGACATTCCTTAAAAATTAACCATTCTGACGTGAAAGAGGCATAAATTAATAAATCCCTGAGAAAGCCTAGCCTATGGCTATACGGAACATCTAACTGCTTAACTTGGCAACTAAGAGACTCATATAAATAATTAGAATATTTATTTCCAATTGATGAAAGCAAAACTACTCCAATTCACTTTAAGGTTGATGAGTCACATAAACCACTCATTGACTTAATTTTACTTAGAAATTGCTCATGCACTTTTGTTGCTTTCCTGGAAGATTATACAAATGATTATATACTTATTTAATTCTTAAACTAAATGATCTCCTTAAGGGCAACATTAAACATACTAAAGTACAGTGCACCATGTCACAATGTGCCTAAGTATCCCTACTAAAATAAAAATTAAAACAAGGTTAGAAAGCAACTAACAACTAGGTTAAATTCAATCCAAAATATAGATTTGGGAATTTCTAATAAAATTTTCCATATTGTTTGAATAGGTTCATCACTGAGTAATGGTGTGAATAATTTAGGTAACCATCTCAAAAGTTTATAATTCCTCTGGGGAAAAAAAATGTTTAAAACTCTACACTTACAATATTTCACATAATATAATTAATACATGTTTGCTAGATTGTTGGATTTAAATTATATGATAAAAATAATACTGCTCATACTTACAGTGCTTTACAACTTACAAAACACTTTCACATAAGCCACCTTATCCTAACAACTGTGTTAGGTAGATATTACTATCCCCATTTCATAGATAAGGAAATTGAGGCTCACAGAGATTAAATGTTTTACCCAAGGTCAAAGCCCTAGTAAATTCACTGCTTAGAGAATAATTAGCTTAAGTTAAGATAACAGCTACTTCCTGCTTCCCCATTCCAGTTTCAGAGACTCACAAACACAATATGCATCACATATAAAATGTGATAAAACAAAAAATTATCCAACAATCATGTTTATGCATTATGTTATTTGCTTATTTCCATTTGTACTTTTGTAAGCACTGTTTTTGAAAGGTAATATAGCATATAATTACACCTTTCTTTTTAAAATGCTATGATAATCTTCTGACTGCCTGGGAACTTTCCATGGCAGAAAGACTGGGCACAGTCAGGTAACTGGTATTTCTTGATTACCATCCACCAGTAGGTCGATCTTTGGAAAGTTACTTATTCACATGGGCCCCCAGGTTCCTTGTTAGTCACATAAGGGATCTGTAATAAACACTTCCTATGTCCACCATCCATTCTCCACAGCAGTGGTTCTTAAGCTTTAACATGCACAAGAATCACCCAAAGAGCTTGTCCTAACAGAGTTTCTGGCCCATCCTCAGAGATCTGATTTAATAGGTCCAGATAGGGCCCATGAATCTGCATTTCCCAGAAGCTCACAGGTGAGACCAATGCTGCTGGTCGTGGGACCAAACTTTGGGAACCACTGCTACATAGTAACATGGAAAACCAAAACACTTCAGAAAATGAAAATCTGATGAAGCTTTTCTCCAGAAGCCTTCAGTGGTTCCCCATAGCCCTTAGCACAAAGTCCAAAGTGCTAAATGAGTAACAGTATGTAGACATCCAGGTCTCCACCCAGATGCATTGCTCAGGATCCCTTTCTGGGCCTTTCCTGACACCCCAAGCTGCTGGGCTGAGTTTTACGTCCCTCCTCTGTGCTCTTAGGAAAATGTGGTTCCCTGTGTCCTAACACTGTAAGGAACTGTTATCACATGCTTCCTTGCCTCTGTTCTCAACATGCCAGAAGTGGTTTGTAAAAGTACCCCCAACTCCCACTGCTCTAAATTTAAGGGAGAAGAGTCCCCTCATTTCACCTCACATCTTTTTACTTAAGAATCGATGTAGGCTGGGCACAGTGGCTCATGCCTGTAATCCCAGCACTTTGGGAGGCCGAGGCGGGCGGATCACAAGGTCAGGAGTTCAAGACCAGCCTGGCCAATATGGTGAAACCCCATCTCTACTAAAATACAAAATTAGCTGGGGTCGTGGAGGACGCTGTAGTCCCATCCAGCTAATCATGAGGTGAGGCAGGAGAATCGCTTGATCCGGGAGGCGGAGGTTGATAGTGGCGAGATCCGGCCATCTGCACTCCACTGGGCGACACAGCGAGACTCTGTCTCAAAAAAAAAAAAAAAAAAAAAAAAAAAAAAAAACGAATCGATGCCACCTTTGGGTTATGCATCAGGTCCCATTTCCAATATTTCTAGCTGAGCCCTCCTCAACCCTTCTTTATTACTCCCCACTCTGCTCCCCAAATAGGCCACATCCTAGCCCCCCATTAATTCCCCTTCCTGAAGAAGCAGCAGAGATAAGGCAAACCCAAAGAGAGAAGCTGTACTTCTCTGAGCACATCCCTGAATGAGGCACCAACTTCCCCTTCCCTACCAGCCTACTCTTCTCTTCACAGGTCCTGGGCATGCTCAAGGATCTCAGAGCACACAGGGCCAGTGTCAGCTCTATGCAGTCACATAGAGCCCCACTTAGGTGGTCCCCATGCTGAGCTTCAAGCTCTGCTCTCACCATCTCGAAATTCTTAATTTTTGAATAAGAGGCCCACACATTAGGTAGCTGGTCCTGAAGGCAAATTATGGAACTGGATACATCTCAGCTCCTCGGCAAGCACACATTACCACCTCCCATTTTCACCCACAGTATCTCAGCAGCACAGCTCCCAGCAGCCTAACAGAAAACTGACGCTTTCCTCTAAGAACTTGCCATACTTCCTTCCTTCACAGTAAAACAAAATCATATTATGGATTGTATCATCCTTTTTACATGAACTACCAGGAAACTCTTTAAACACATGATGCTAGTTAATCTAGCAGACAACATTTTTGAACTTGATGGTCTATAAATTTGTACTGTTTCCCATATTTTGATTCTCCATTTCTATTTCCTTGGTACTGACTCTCTTTTCCATTGGAAATTCATCATTTATTTCACTGAATATGAATATCCTGCTGAGAGCTATTTATCCCACAATTCAGTACACACAGGAAGGAGGTATACACAGTGCAGAGAGCCATCCTATACAGTTTGAACTTAAAGAGATCTGACTTCATAAAATATGTGTATACACATGCATACCTATGCTTACATGCCCATTAAAAAAATGTGGAAACAAGAAATTTAGGCTTGGGAGCAAGGGCCAAAGGAGAAACATGGGGAAGGAAGAGATTTACTTTTCATTTTTAACTGTATATAGTATTTAATTATTTTCTGTAAGTATATTACTTATAATTTTTCAAAGTAAATAGCTCGGTAAAATGATCTTCTGTCAAGCTCATTAATTGGGTGCTTAGCAGAGCAAGAAATGGAAAAATAATGGCTAAAGCAGTTATTACTTAATCTCCAAAGACACCAACTTTCACATCAGTTTCTCACAGACTGTCTAGCATATTGTAACCGAAGAAAAAGAGCAGGCATAAATACTCAGAACAATAAACTTGAAAAATGTAACCTCTGGTATATAATTAATGGTATTAAATGAAAAGCAGTGAAAATGAAAACCTTCAACATCTGCATATACTAAGACTATGTTAAGAAGAAATAATTATTAAAAGTTAACTAATAAATAAGTAAAAGTTTGAGTATTTGGGGGTAAAAAATTGTCAGAAAGCAAAAAAGATATAATGTCCTGAAAATTCTTGCTTATTCTAAATTTAAAATGCACCTTGATTCTATTGCAAAGAAAGTTGAAAGTATGTCATCAAAAAGTCATTTTAAAAAACTACTATTTAAAAAGTGATCAGATAATTTACAAAGATTATTCTCAAGAAGTCAGATAAAGATAAAGATGCCCCATTTGTTTTTTTTTTTTTTTTTTTTGAGACGGAGTCTCGCTCTGCCGCCCAGGCTGGAGTGCACTGGCCGGATCTCAGCTCACTGCAAGCTCTGCCTCCCGGGTTTATGCCATTCTTCTGCCTCAGCCTCCCGAGTAGCTGGGACTACAGGCGCCCACCACCTCGCCCGGCTAGTTTTTTGTATTTTTTAGTAGAGACGGGGTTTCACCGTGTTAGCCAGGATGGTCTCGATCTCCTGACCTCGTGATTCGCCCGTCTCGGCCTCCCAAAGTGCTGGGATTACAGGCCTGAGCCACCGCGCCCGGCCAGATGCCCCGTTTGTTAACAGTGTTTTTTGTTCTTCTGGATAATGTACTGAAAATGAGTCTAGCTTCCTATGGTATGCATGACTTCCTCCGTAATACTCCAATGGTATTACCAAAAGCAAACATTACTTTTGTTATCAAAGCAAATTTAATAAAGAATTTTCAACTATCTTGTCCACTCACTTGCTTTGTAATCTAGATAAATGAATCCACATCTCCAAGCTTCTTTCATCATCTTGTAAAAGGCAAATAGTAATCTCTCCCAAGAAGCACTGTACTGAGGATTAATTGAATTGCTTTATGTAAATTCTCAGCACGATACCTTGTTCATGGGGGGTGTGCAATAAATAGGAGGTATAATCATCATCACTCTTAGTAATGACGATAAAGCTGGAGTATTTTCAATTCTACTGCATACAGTAGAATTTAAATTTAGTTAAAAATAATGTTCAATATTAAAAAATAACAGACTTCATAACAAAAGATAGGTTGGCAATGGCTACCTTAGAAATTACGTAATTGCCTGGTCCCAATTTTTTCTTTGTGTATTTTTCTAAAATAAATTTAATTAATAACAAACTATATAAATAATTTTAATTGATAATCATGTTCAAAGAAATAAAATTTGGCCCTCAGGCTGAGCGTATCCCACAGGAAAGGTATGCACTAACATGGTGGCGTGTATTAGTTTACGAAGTCACTTTGCTGGCCACTATTAAGTCTCTGTGTGGATGAGGTAGAAACTAAAAAAGCTCTGGTTTGAGAAAGGCCAGAAGCAGGAGCAAGTGGGTTCTGCCTAGGTGCGTCTGTATCCACAGGTAAGAAGGAAGGTTCTCCACTGTGTGTGTGTGTGTGTGTGTGTGTGTGTGTGTGTGTGTGTGTAGCACTGAAGACAGGGTGAGCCCCTACAATGCTGGAGAGATGCTGTGTCCTCCAAAGGACTCATGCCACCACAGTCACCATGCCCAGGTCGGGTCTACATAACAGCCACTTCAATTCCATCTTGGCTCAAGGCTATGCTGACTTTGACAAAATTGCTTTCAATCGAATTTTCTAAAAGAAAGGAAAATAAGCACACTTTTCTGCTGAAAACTGTTGTCAGGCCCATAACTAAAGCCATTTCATACAGAATACCCTGGCCAATGTTTAGCACATGGTGCTTTACACTGAAAACTTTAAAAGCTAGAACAGCTATCCCTATCCATCTTCTAAAATAATGTTATAACAGCATTAGTAAATGATGAATAATGTTTGAACAGTGTCTATTAGGGAGGACTTAATGAAATAAAGTGGAAGGATGTGAAATGACTAACATTTGAATCCATAAGCATGTTATACCCCAAAACCATATTTTTGGTACAAGGTGACCATTTTGATCAATTTCCTGATGATACTTAAAGAAAGAATAGCATTAATTTCTAAAGCTTCCAAATAATAACTTTTTCCCAGGTTACAGCTTTTATATATGCTATATGCAACTCACACTAATTCACACGTATAGCAGATAGAATCTAAATTAGATCTTATAAATTATTTCCAGAATGGGCATGAGCAACCAAAAGATAAGATATAAATTATCTAATTATTCAATAATGCTAGGAAATTCTTTAAAAAGATACAAACTAGGCCAGGCACAGTGGCTCACGTCCATAACCCCAGCATTCTGGGAGGCCAAGGCGGGTGGATCACCTGAGGTCAAGAGTTTGAGACCAGCCTGACTAACATGGAGAAAACTTGTGTGTACTAAAAATACAAAATTGGCCAGGTGTGGTGGCACATGCCTGTAATCCCAGCTACTTGGGAGGCTGAGGCAGAAGAATCACTTGAACCCAGGAGGTGGAGGCTGTGGTGAGCTGAGATAGCAATACTGCACTCCAACCTGGGCAACAAGAGTGAAACTCCGTCTCAAAAAAAAAAACCATACACACACACACACAAACTAAGCAAAATCTAAATTTATATTATTTTGGAAGACTTATCAAAAGTCCTGCTCCAAACAGTCATATTGCTAATTATCTCATTTAAGATATTACTTCACTACCTCAATATTGATTTACTTACTATTTCATACTCTGTTTCTTTCCCCTAAAGACTTGAGAACACTCACAAAAAATACTCCTGCCACTGAGATAAAATAAACAGGTAAGTAAATCTGGGTAAGAATTAAGGTAAGAAAATAAATATATATGGGCAGTGGTAGGGCACAAAAATGTAAGCCTTTAGGTCCCTGATCCTTTGCCAGTAAAGCTGTACTTTCTGTCCCAGGCTCAGTTTCTTCCGTGTTTGCTGGGAGTTCCTGTATTATTCTGTAGATCTCATCGAACTTTTAAGAAGGCAGTGGTTGCTTTTCCTAGCAAGGGAGTAAGAATAATGAGGTGAGAGCTCCAAGGTGGCATTTGGAAGGCATACTTTTTCCCAGAGGAAAATACTGAAGAAAAGGCCAGTTGTAAAGAAAATAGGGACAGACATTATCGCCATATTGAAGCCAAATAGAAAATAAAATGATACTTTTTTTAAGTTTAAAATTCTTTTGTTTCCATGATATACTTGAGTCTGACTCCAAATAACAACCTCAAAACCCTGTTTCTGTTTTCAGTGCTTTCCTGAACTAAGTGTTTTCCCTCAAGTAGCACCAATAAAACCCAGATTCCACCCACTGGCATTCTGTCCAAGCCAACACAGCTTTAATAAGGTGCTTAAAAAAGACTTTGCATGCATTAATGTGAGACACTGAAGGTGCAGGGCAAACAGCAATGCACTGTTGTAGAACTCCAAGTTGGGCTTCTAAACTCCCGAGAGACTGATGACTATAGATGTCACCCAATCAATGAACAAATGAATTTTCTTCAGTTTGTAATACTGTATTTTGCTATCTGGCTTACTGGGAATTTTACCAAGGGTCAAAAGAGGCTATTACTACCAACCAGATTTGGTTGGGGGTTTGGCATCTGAAATGTACTCTTTTCCCCAGCAGTTGAAACTGGAAATGTACTTATTTAAATGCATTGGCCTTGATCATAGTGGATGCCTAGATTTCTATAAACTTTTAGTCTTGTAAGTCCAGGTAATTTCAGTTATTGATCTACCCTCCTTTCAACTTCTCCATCATCAAAAGACATTTATTAAGTACCTATTTGTTTATCTTACTCTCAGAGGTACCACATGGAGAGATTTCTGAAGAAACACTTATTGCCCTCTAGGGAACTTAAAATCATTTCTCTCCTGGTCTCCGACTGGCTTTAACTCGATACCATTAAATAGTTGCCTCATTCTCCTACTGCAAAAACATTTCTTCAGTGCTGGCTCTTCATTAAGGGGTGGCTAGAGAAACTCATGTAGATCACCCAATTTGGTAGAAACTCTGATGGCTTTAGCCCTTCATCTCTCCCAAATGCTGCACCTTATGAAGTTTGGCACAGCCTCTGACAACTCCCTATCTGCCATGTTTAAAGGAGCTTTCCATTTGTTTGTTTTTAATTCTATGTATTTAGAACTACCAGTATTTTCAACAAGAGGACCAAATCTAAGACGCAGATAAATTATGTTACTTTGAATGTTAACTATTATATAGATTGACAAATATTGTTATTTTTTCTCCAGAGAAACTTTAATGTAGATTCATCTTGTAGCACTAGGGTAAAAAAAAAAAAAGTCTAAGTTGAAGAGATTTTCCAAATAAGATATAATTTAGGGTTACAATGTCAAAACTGTAAACCTAAAATTAAACTACTAACTATTTTTGTTTGCAGACTTCTTTTCTCAAAATTACAGCCGCACTACATTTGTTGCAAAAGAACAGATTCAAGCCAGGATTTTGTTCATTTACATGTTATTCGTGCTTTACACGTATTTTATGGAGGAGTTACTTTTGCTGGCATTTTTTTTGTTTTGTTTCTTTTACTAAATGGTGAGTAATGTTAGAGATAAATGTAACTGCCTACAAACACTCCAGGGCAAAATTTGGAAAGAAAGCTTGAGTAAGTAACACTACATCTGATGGGATATAAGAAATTAAGAGTTCTTCAGATGACAAGAAAGTGGCACATTCTTTTTAACACAATGGAATTAAAGCTATGGTGAATAAAGCAATGTATTAAGAATCCTCTGGAAAGCCAATATCTTGAATCATTACATCAGAATCTACACTGTGACTCTTATAACAAAGCTTCCATCCCTGGGAAATCGAAGAACTTCACTATGAAAGGATGGAACCACACCAAAAACACTTTTCCAACTCCAATCTTGGGAGAGCATCAAAGCAACAGGCCCTCATCCCTGGTAAACTGTAATCTGGGCGTACTACATTTTCTTCACGTTGAGCCAAAGAATTTCTTCCCAACAACAGGCTGTGGTCTGATGGGCTCACCTCCTTTCCAGGTGGAGAGAAAGCAAAATCAGGAACAATATGCCCTGAATTCTCTTCATCAAGGATTATCAGACACCTGTTTTAAATTTTAATCTCATTAATTATTATTGATAACAATGACAATGTAGATCCATTGCAAAGGCTTATACCACAAAGAAAACACAACTCTTTCTAATTAGTACATGCTTCATAAACAAGGCAAAGGCGCCTCTCTGAAGCTATTTTAAAGCCCTTGTTGTGGTTCACAGGCTCAGAGAGAGATGCTTTGAATTCTGCTTCCATGTATTGTACTAGGGGAAAGCCACGGCATTCTCCAAATATTATTGCGAGGCATCTTTACCACATGGCAGGATTGTTCTGGGCATGGGGCCCCCTTTCGACCATACCTACAGCACCAAGGAAACCAGGAGCCCTGCCTAGGAGCCCCAGTTTCTTCTCCGCTGTCTCTCTGGATGCTGGACTTGCAGTCTCCTCAACAGTGGATCACAGCCCATAGTTCTCATATCTTTTTAAACCCATCAGTCCCACACTGTCAACCTCGTAAACTTCACCTTCCCTTCACTTTCTCCTCTTCCTCCTGCCCTCTCCCTTATTTCCCTTTCTGAAAACCCCCTTCATCAAAGTGTAACTTCCTCGGGGAGAATTGCAAAGAATCAGCCCGGTGCAGATGAGGTTCCACCACCCAAAGTTTCTGCTCTACATCCAGTGAAATCAATCTCCCTACACACACACCCCATCTTCATCTTCCTATTCCTCTCACCCCCTCCCAAGGAGAGTTTTTTGCTCTGAACTACGTTATATCCTACCTACTAGCCCATCTACTCCCTCACCCCAAAAGTCTGAACCCCTCTAAGGCCTCAAGATATTAAAAGCAGCAAGATATTAAACTCTGCATCCTCAGGTCAAGCCAAGCCAAATGTTGACATACCAGGAGTCTCTGCCCCTCTGACCCCAGCTTCTGGTTGATATTCCTACATTTCAGTTGAAATTCAACATCCTCTTCCTTACAATCTGACTACTTCCCCATATCGCAAAGTAAAAGCCTTGTCCAGCTTTAAAAGTTAACTGCTCTACCTAAATTCCAGATTCTGAAGTTTCCTATTCCTTGAATAATACCGCAAATAGTTACTAAGATGCCATACTGATTATGCAGCAGGAACTATACTAAACATCCATTATCTGACCCAGAAATCATAAGAACGCAATAAGGTATAAATAGATTTGGTTGAATCACACAATATTTGTAATATTCAGCTACATTTAACCCATGAAACAATTATTTTATATTTATATGTATATTATTATTAGCTCCATTTTACAGTTAGAAAAACTGAGGCTAATGAGACAAAGTATCTTCCCCAAAGTCACACAGCTCAAGTATATAAGACCCTAAGGCTCACAGCCACCATACCACACTGCCCCTCAAGCTTATCTTACTCCCCAATTTTGCACAGAGCTGGTCCTGTCTGCTGACCTTTACTTAAGTAATCCTCATGTCCTCTCCATAACTTATTTGAACAGCCAGGGTAAGACCCACATTCTCCCATGAAGTTGTCCTGACAAATTCCAAGCCAAGCTGGCCCCAGCCTCCCTTGGAATCCATAGTATAATTGAGCAAGCTGCCCTTCTTATGCCCTGTATGCCAGCTAATCATTCTTTACCAGTGAGTCATCTCTTCTCAAACTGAACTGCTTGGTTGGCAAAGCTAAGAAACTCTGGTAAGTATGTCATTTTCCCTTTCTGAACCACCATATCTCAATTATCAAATGAGGGCGTTAGAAAAAGACTACCCTGTTTTAGAGAAAGCATTAAGAGCCTGTCTGCTTAGCACTACCCTTCATTACCTTTCCCTCCGCAAAGCACAAAGAAAGCAAATCTTGGCTGAATTAGGAGGTAGCAAGTTGTCATGTTCTCCTTTTGATCCTTGGATCCCCATTTCCAATGCATTGGTCCTCTCAGATATTTTGATATTGCAAAGACTTCCTCCCTTGTCAACTGTTTCCAGTCCTTTATCTCTCCAAAACACTTTCTACCCACTAATAGTAACTTTCAAGAACACAGCTTGGCACATGTAACTTCCTTGTTCAAACACTGGCAGAAGCTCCCCATTATCTACCATGGAAGGCAGAATTCTAAGATGGTCCCTAAGGCTTCCTTCACCCTAATCTACAAGCCCTGTACCTACTGAGGAAATCCATTGCATCAGATGGCACTCAGGGTCCTTAGGGGCCATTTCCTTGATTCCAGGCTCAGCTTACCTGACACTAATTCAGGCACCTCATGCTCCAGGTGAGCTGGTAATCTGAGCCTTTGCCCATGCTACTTCCCAGGCAAATCTGTACTCTTTATTCATTAAGTTTAGAAATCTGCATTCCAGGACCAGGCACAGTAGCTGACACCTGTAATCCTAGCACTTTGGGAGGCCAAAATGGGAGGATCAGTTGAGCCTAGGAGTTCGAGACCAGCCTGGGCAACAAAGTGAGACCCCGTTGCTACAAAAAGTTAGCCAGGCATGGTGGCACACACCTGTGGTCCCAGCTACTTAGGAGGTTGAGCTGGGAGGATGGCTTAAGCCCTGGGAACTCGAGGCTGCAGTGAGCCATGATCACACCACTGCACTCCAGCCTGGGCAACAGAGTGAGATCCTGTCTCAAAAAAGAAAGAAGGGAGGAGGAAAAGTAAGGGGACAGGAGGAAAGGGAAGGGGAGGGGAGGGAAGGGAAGGGGAGGATAGGGGAAGGGAGAGGACGGGAAGGGAGGCGAAGGGGAGGGGAACGGGGGAA
>NW_016804208.1:844924-849245 GCF_001698545.2 Rhinopithecus bieti | reverse complement strand
GAGAAAGAAAGAAAGAAAGAAAGAAAGAAAGAAAGAAAGAAAGAAAGAAAGAAAGAAAGAAAGAAAGAAAGAAAGAAAAGAAAGAGAAATCCACATTCCTTGCAGACCAGCTCAAACACCCCTTCTTTCCTACTCTTTGGACTCAACATTAATCCATTTCTTCTTTCCACTGCTCCCTCAAGACATTACCTGGAATTCCATCTAGTGGGATATGCAGCTAAATCGGGGGTGTCCAAACCTTTGGCTTCCCTGGGCCACACTGGAAGAAGAATTGTCTTGAGCCACACACACACTAACACTAACGATAGCTGATGAACTTAAAGAAAATCAGAAAAAAAATCTCATAATGTTTTAAGAGAGTTTACAGATTTGTGTTGGGCTGCATTCAAAGCCAACCTGGGCCGCATGCAGCCTGCAGGCCATGGGTTGAACAAGCTTGAGCTAAATAAAAGCTCAGAGAGGGCAGGTGCTATGCTCAGATGATACAGTAGGGACTTCCTGACAGAAATCTACAGCAGGGGCACACTTACGATTCCCCCAGGTCACTGAGCTGACCTACTCTGACCCGTCCTCCCCTTACTGATAAGTGACTACTACATAATACTTCAGTTCAGACTCATGATACTAATAACTTCTCTACTGCATTGCTTTTCTGAATTGCAACCTATTTGTAATAATTTTAACAAGTCCAATTCTCACCCTTTAGAAACAAATTTAAATAGAACAAAGCTTAAAAATTAGCATTCCAATTTTTTTAGGGCATTTATCTATAAAAATGTAGAAACCACTAATTATTTAATAATTACACTGACTCTTTTTATACCTCAAGTTCTCCTCTTGTTGTGCAATTCAATAGGAGATCAATCAAAAGGTAAATTTTTTGAGAAATCATGCTTTCCCTCAATGTGTAAAAGAGGAAGAAGGGGGGAAGATATGTTACATGACTGGTTAGAGGCCAATCTAATTTCAAGGAAATGCAAATGCAGAAAAATCTTATCAGCTGTAGTTCAATTCCTCTAAATATACTAAATCAAAATCTAATAAGGAAATGGAAATACCTGTGATTGATAGAGAAGTACAATACTAGGAATCCACCTGGTCTCCTTAAGGGCAATGGTCTGTTTCCTTCTCAGCCACCCTATATCCTATCAGCCACCCCCACCGCCCACTACACTCTAGTTGGCCAAGAAGTCACTGAGAGCTATCCTGTGTATCTTCTCAAATTTTGTCCCTCGAGCAAATAGGATTCCCCCTGCCTTCCAAAATAATCTAAAACAATATTAAAAGAAATAAGATCACAACAAAATAAAACAAACAATAAAATGTCCCTCATCCAATTACACCGTCCAATCTCCCCATTTATTACGTTTCCCCGAACATTTAACAGCTTTTAAGATATTTCTGGCTGACCCAGAAGGCCATATTCAATACGCAAAAAGGTGGAAAACAAGTGATAGGCTACACAGAAAATTGTGCCATCATTTGCTGAGGCTTCTGTTCACTAAGATCACACCTATTTTTCAGTTTCCACATGATTTTCTGTGTAGAAACCATATATCCCTAATATTGGAAGACCATGATGATCTTATCACTAAAATTAACATTTTAACTAAAGAGAATATTTAGATTGAAAGTGTCCTGAGAAAAATCAAGGTGTAGAGGATCACAGTTGAATGTTCTGCCCTATCTTAGTCTCTTCCAGAATGATGTACATACACATGGGCTCCACATACATGAATTCAACCAACTGTGGAACAAAAATATTCAGAAAATAACAATTCCACAAACTTCCAAAAAGTAAAACTCCAATTTGCTGCACACTGAGTACTATGCTGAATCTACTTAAATGAAGTGATATGTAGGCACTGTATTAAGTATGGTAAGTAGAGATGAAATAAACTATATGGGAGGATGTGCACAGGTTACAAGCAAATACTATGTCGTTTCATACAAAGAACTTGAGCATTATGGTGTTTGGTATCCCCAGTAGGGCCTGGGGTTGGGGGCAGTCCTAGAACCAATTCCTCCAAAATACCATAGGACGACTGTATTTTCCATTGTCATACTTTCTTTACCTCTAAAATAGGAATACAGTATCTTTCCTGAGAGGGTAAGTGGTTTTTCAGTTTTATAAATTTTCTTTGAAAGAACTTTTACCTTTTTTACTTCTTATGGGACAGCACATGGTATTTACTTTCTTAGCAAATTTCCAGTACACATTACAATATTGTTAACTCTAGTCCTCAACTTTTACATTAAGTCTCAAGGCTTATTCATTCTACAAAACTGCAACTCTGTACCCTTTGACCAAGATCTCTGCATTCCCCCACCTCCCCACCTAGGTTAGCACATTTTACTCTGCTTCTGAGTATCCAACATTTTAAAATTCCACATATAAGTGAGAACAGAATATAAGTGAGAACATATAAGTGAGAACAGAAGGCATTATTTAGAACATAAACTGTAGCCTCATTTTTTAAATACATTTGATTTGGATATCCAAGAATCTTTTATTTCAAGAATGCTATAAAATAAAGAAATATAAATCCCATTCTTAAGAAGACAGTTATTGTTTGGTACTAGGTTCATCCTTACACTACATTCTTCCTCAAGAAGAGAATAGGTAACATGATAGATTTGAAAGCAATGATTGAGCTTGGGCTGAAACAAAGTGATGGATTGTGCCTGGAATTTTTTGGTTTAATGGCTTTAGATTTAGGATAAAATTTCATTTTATGGAAACAACATGAAAAAAATCATCATTGCTTATAATATTAAAGTCTGATATAGAAAGTAATAGTAAGTTTTTCAGCATAGGCATGGGGCTTAAAGGGAGATTCGACTCTATCAAAGTATAGGATTCACTCTCAACTTTACTAGAATTCTCCAGAATTACAGAAATTCTGAACAAAATATTTAATGTTTCTGTATTCAGAAATACAGAACAAAATATTTAATGTTTTTTAATAAATTTTTTCTTTTATGCTGAATGTATATATAACATTTTGTTATTCTGATGAAATACATGTTATTTCCTTTTGAGTGAATCAAATTTCAATAAAATTTATTGAAATATGATTTAGAACACTGATCAGGTAAAATTTTTAACACTAATTCAGATTTAATTATTACACTTTTAATTCCCTGTCATTGTTCAATACATAGAATAATTAGTAATACATAGAATAATTAATTGGGAAAGTATGTACTATACAGTTTAAAGAGCATTTTTTTCCCCTAAAATCTAAATGATGATAATATGGCTTTGTAACACAGGCTGAAAATATTTATCCATTGAGATATGGATCATCTCCCTTTTAACAAGCTAGTAAACAATATTTGGAGAACTTTTTTTTGGCTAAAGTCTGTTAGGTAAAACAACCATCAACAAAAACAATGAGGCTAGGCACAGTGGCTGACCCCTATAATCTCAGCACTTTGGGAGGCTGAAGCAGGAGTATCACTTGAGTCCAGGAGTTTGAGACCAGTCTGGAAAACATAGTGAGATCCCCATCTCTAAAAAAACATAAAAAATTGGCTGGGCAGGGTGGCATGCACCTGTAGTCCCAGTTACACAGGAGGCTCAGATGGGAGGATCTCTTGAACACATGAGGTGGAGCCTGTAGTGTGCCATGATCATGCCACTGTACTCCAATCTGGGCAACAAAGCAAGACCCTATCTCAGAAAAAAAAAAAAGCAATGAATACATAAGCATATTAGTTTTAAAAAATACTTCTTAGGACCTTTATTAATATAAGCATATATTTAAAAATTAGTCCAGGTAATTGCTAATCACATTTTAAAAATAAATATTAGACTAATATAGCCAAAGAAACCTTAGAAATAAACAACTGTAGTTATTCTGGTAATTCTGTCTTTTCAACGGACTAATAATTAAAAACATCTTTTTTGCTTGGATTCCAAATGGTTTCCCAATTTATCATAAACTCACATGGGTGGGGAAGTTGCGGAAGAGAGTAAGAAATCTTGGCCAGGCTCGGTGGTGCACACCTGTAATCCCAGCACTTTGGGAGGCCGAGGCGGGTGGATCATCTGAGGTCAGGAGTTTGTGACCAGCCTGACTAACATGGTAAAACCCTGTCTCTAACAAACACAAAAAAATTAGTCAGGCATGGTGGTGCATGTCTTGTAATCTGAGCTACTTGGTAGGCTGAAACAGGAGAATTGCTGTATCCGGGAGGTGGAGCTTGCAGTGAGCTGAGATCACACTGTCGCACTCCAGCCTGGGCAACAAGAGCAAAACTTCGTCTCAAAAAAAGAAAAAGAAAGAAAATAAATATTTTCTTTTTTTTTTTTTTT
>NW_016804208.1:753581-844636 GCF_001698545.2 Rhinopithecus bieti | reverse complement strand
TTTTTGAGATGGAGTCTCGCGCTGCAGCCCAGGCTGGAGGTGCAGTGGCCGGATCTCGGCTCACTGCAAGCTCCACCTTCCGGGTTTACACCATTCTCCTGCCTCAGCCTCCCGAGTAGCTGGGACTACAGGTGCCCGCCACCTTGCCCGGCTAGTTTTTTTTTTTTTTTTTTTTTTAGTAGAGACGGGGTTTCACAGTGTTAGCCAGGATGGTCTCGATCTCCTGACCTCGTGATCCGCCCGTCTCGGCCTCCCAAAGTGCTGGGATTACAGGCTTGAGCCACCGCGCCCGGCCGAAAAGAAATATTTTCTAGACGTGTGGAAAACTACTACCCATTTTAAAAGCTAATTAATCAGTTCAAAAATTTCTGCCACCTATCATTGTCTAAATGGATTCCCAGTTTGCTGGTGAGATCTTATTTTTAGACTGTGACATCCCTGAGGACAGAGTCTGTGCTTTTTATTTCTAGGTCAGTATAGGGCATGAAATATTAGCAAGTACTCAAAACTATCTGTTGAATAAACAAAGTATGGATGAATTTTTTAAAAAATCAATGAATTGTAAAATATTGTTCATGAATATCTCTCCATTGACTTGAAATATATCATACAATGGAGAAAGGCAGATCTACTTCGGATTTTCATGAATTGGATATTTTCCCAGAACCTAAGTAATATGAATATTGGCATGAGAATTTACCACAGTACTGTAATCATGTTTTTTTAAAAAAAATATATATTTTCTCCAATGTTGTTGATGATAATAATCACCCCTTACATATGTCGATTGTAAGCAAGCTTTTTATAAGGAGATTCACAATGTTTCACTCTAGTTCTCAATACAAACCATCAAGGTGGATACTATTGCCAACCCCATCTTACAAATGAAGAAAGGGAGGCCTCAATGGGTTAAATAATGTGCCCAAGTTAATACTGCTGTTTAGCTGCCAAGAGGAACCTCCTGAACCTCTGGAGTCTAAGCTCCAGCCACTGAACCTCTTAGTACTTTGAAGTAGTTCATGTCTTATTATGGTGTTAATTTAAATCAATTTTACATAATTTATTTTTATAAATATACTTTAAGATCATTTTAAGTATTTAAGTTTTAACTCATTAAGAATTCATTTACTCTTCCTTTAATCAGATGAATCATACAACTTTGCATTTTCTATCCTTTTAAGACATATAGTAACAGTAGAAGGAATCTAAAGCTATTGTGTTAAACTACTGACTTTAAAAATAAATATATAGGAAGAGAATCATATTTATCAAAGATATTAGACTCTTGAAACAATGAACTTTATGATTTTTTCTTTTTTTTTTTTTTTGAGACAGGGTCTCACTCAGTCATCCAGGCAGGAGTGCAGTGATACAATCTTGGCTCACTGCAGCCTCCCAGGTTCAAGCAATTCTCCCACTTCAGCCTCCCAAGTAGCTGGGATTACAGGAGTACACCACCATGGCCGGCTAATTTTTTGCATTTTTAGTAGAGATGAGGTTTCACCATGTTGGCCAGGCTGGTCTCGAACTCCTTACCTCAGGTGATCTACCTGCCTCAGCCTCCCAAAGTGCTGGAATTACAGAAGTGAGCCACAATTCTTAACAGTAATTCCCACATTTAAACTATACAATGTTCCACTGGAACCCATTTACAAAAGCCACACTCCATTTTAGTGGTCAAAACAGTAAACATTTAATTGTTCCTTTAATTTCTTTGAGCTATATTAATTATACATAAATTCAAATTGCTTGCAAATTAATGTATGCTTGATTTTGAAAATATTCTAATGAAAAAGCTTCCTTCCAGACTTTACCACTACATAAGAAAGGATCTGATAGTTTGGCTCTTCCAGTCCATTTGAGATGTCTCTTTATAACTGTATTTTAGTTTTATTAGAGTGCGTTACTGATGTCATTTCTCTTTCACAAGAACCCAGACCAAAACTAATTTAAGGCCATGCTCCAAGTGACTCAATATGAAATGGGGACATATAAGAAGATCTTATATTTTTGGAATCTTAGAAATCCCTTTATCTCTTTTACTTCTTTTAAAATTTTAGGTAGTTGTTTTATTATAATCATTATTAATTATAAGTATATGTACCACCTACTTGTAAAACGCTTTGGGCAGGTTTATAGGGAAAAAAAAAAAAAGAGGTAGAGAAATTCACTTAAACTAAGTATCAGAAAAGAAGTGCCCTAAGTATCACAGGAAAATCAACTACGTAAGATTTCATTTTATATTATTTTCTACATTCACATACAGGCAATCTCCAACTTACTATTGATTCATGCTCTAAAAGCTCATAGGTAAGTTAATGGTCTGGAACTCAATGAATTCTATTGAACCAATATCACATTAGGTGATCAGGTTGTTACACTAGCACGCAAAGCCCAGTTCAATCCTGAACACAACTCAACCATCATACCAATAGTACTAACAGGAACTCGGAGTCTACAGAGGGTGGCCTTATGAAGAATTATGCCAAATGGGAGATCAAGTATTTCTACAATAATTCATTCATTCAGTAGACATTAATTCGGCACCAAGAGGCTGCAAGAGTATCAGCTTTACATGTACTAATTTTGGAATTAAAAAGTCCTGGTTCCTAAATATAAACTGGAAATAAAATAATGCCTTAAATAAAATAATGTATGTAAAGTTTGTGGCACATTAAAAAAAAAATCCTGACTAATTTTAACTCTCTTCCTTTCTGCTGAGGAACAACAAGAAAGAAATGGAGTTCTCAGCTTTACATCAATTATTGGAGGAAGCCAGGCTTAATTTCAAAACCCTCCTCCCTCATCATCTGCACTCCTCTCCATCTTCCCTTCTGGGCTTCAGGGCCCAGTGCAAGACCTTAGACCTCTCTCTGTTCCAGGCTCTAAAAATAACCCCTCCCAAGCTGACTTTTATCCCCATCCTGCAGCCACTATCATCTGCCAGGTGATAAAGAAAAGCAGATGCAATGGTGCAATCTCAGCTCACCACAACCTTCACCTCCCGGTTCAAGTGCTTCTCCTGCCTCAGCCTCCTGAGCAGCTGGGATTACAGGCATGTGCCACCACGCTCGGCTAATTTTTTTGTATTTTTAGTAGAGATGGGGTTTCTCTGTTGTTCATGGCTGGTCTCGAACTCCTGACCTCAGGTGATCCGCCCGCCTCAGCCTCCCAAAGTGCTGGGATTACAAGTGTGAGCCACTGTGCCTGGCCTGACCTAATGAATTTCTAATTAGTGGTATTTTTAAGACAGTATAAAAGAATGGTATAAAATAATTCAGGCAGAGTACAATGATAATATTTGGGGACAGGGAGAAAGCCATTCATTTATTAATTCATTCAGTGTCTATGAAGTGCCTTCTCTCTTCCTGCATAGACATATGTCAGAGATCATGTCCTCATAGAGCTTGGAGTTCATCAGGGAAGACAAAACTTGTCCAAGCTATATGACTATTTTCAATGGGTATTAACAAATTTGTGGAACAGAGTGAATAAAATGCTATGAAGAACCTTAGAGAGCAAAAGAAATGCGAAATAAAGGGTGCTAACAGAATGGAGTGTCAAGGAAGACTTCTTTGTTGAAGGCTTCTCCTAGAATGTAAGTCCCATGAGAGCAGAGATATAGTCTATATCCAAATCAACCCTGAATTTCAAGAACCCAGAATAATTTCTGGCACATAGTAGGCACTTAACTAAAAATACATGAAAGAGAAAAGGAAGATTAGCTTAAGCTTAGACCTGAAGGGTGAATAAAAATTATCTGGAGGAAATGGGATTAGCAGAAGTGAAGGCATTTAGGTGGGAAAAAGTAGCACTTCTTGACAAATTTAAAGAGGAAGCAGGTTGTACAGACAATGAGGCAGAAGTTCCAGAAAGAAAAGTGAGAAACAAGTGTGGAGAGGTGGGTAAAATCCTGACCGGACCGGGCCTTTCAGGTTGTGCAGAGAATTGGAGACTTTTCCTGCAGCTGCCTAGCCTACTCCCCTGGAAATCCCAGCTTGGATTGAACGTTACACAATCATCCCTCACAACAGTTCCGAGGCAGTGGCATGTGGATTCTGGCGGCAAGAGGCAAAGGGGGAGTGGAGAAATGGAGTTCGCAAGGTGAGTAACTCGGGATCCTGAGCTGTAGGGGTGGAGCTGCTACTCTGTCACTAGAACAAACAACTTAAGAAATAAATACAACAGGGATATCTGAGTCCTTGGCCTATGGTTTTTTTTTTTCATGAAAAAAATATATATATTCGTTGAGTCATTTGTTTATAAGTTCAGATTGCTATCTAAGCATGTTGGGAGAATTCACTGGGAGAAAGCCCTGAAAATAGAAACTATTTGCTCCACAATTTATCTGTATGAGCAAGTATGTGTGAGAGAGACAGAGAGACAGAGGGAGAGAGACAAGGAAAGACAGAGAGAGGGAGAGAGAGGCAGTCCTGTCGGGGCTGACTGTAAAAGAATGGAGGATTACACACTTCACTGTTCAAGGGTGACAGAGGGAAAACGAGGCTGGCACCAAGCTGGAAGCCCAATCCTGCCTGAATAAAACATTGCACATTTATGCAATCCCGGGTACCAGATATTTTATCACAATTATTTTGATTGCACAGAAAGAAAAGTGCTAAGTAAAAATTATTTACTCCAGGTCTATTATGAAAAGAACAGATTAACTCCCTAACAGTTCGTTCTTTTTGAAGGTATATTTTCTACCTTCCCAGTATGATTTATATTAATGAGAGGTTTAAAACAGGTTTTAACTTAAGAATGATTGCTGATGGTGAAGTGCAGTAATTATACACCTTATGACAGGACACGTGAATGGCTCCTCCAAGAGAACTGCACAACATGTCAAGCTAATCCTCCTTGCATAAAAAGAGAGAATACTTTGCAAGCTGGCCGATTTTAAGCTCCAGTTAACAAAAACCCTTTTTGTTGGAGTCTAAAACAAGAATGGGTTAACAAAAGCAAGGAGGAAAAAAATCTCATTTTTTCCCCTTCTTCACAAAATATAGTATTACAGGACTTAAAGGTTTTGAAAGGCCACAATGTGGCCGAAAGACTTGAGAAAGAAACAAGGTCTTCGCCCACAACAACAAACTCAAAACATCTTAAGGTAAATCATGGTCTCTTATCAGTATGGAACAGTATGATTTTACCATAGCTTTTTGTTGCTGTTCTATTTTTGATTTTTAATGAGTCAAAGGTGTAGCAAGGGAAGGAGTAACACCATGGCTAGGTAAGAATGAAATGGGTTCATGGATGTTAGGAAGAAAAAACCGTATGCCATGGTGGGCAAGTCAATAGTGTTTGTGCCGTTTCTGCATGGCTGCTTTTTCTCATACAAGAGCCACTTCTGGACAATAATGAGACCCCGTAAAGCATCTGCTTAGGGATTATGACCCCATCACACTGGGAATGTTCGGTTAACACAGAGCAGCCACGGGCTTAACTCTGTGCTTGCCTGTCTTCCTGCTGCAAAATGCACCAAATGCACAGTGGTTCTAGATTCTTCTAAATCATTTGCCACCAGGAAAGAAGATACTCAGCTACTGACACTCCACCTACATGCTCAAGGAAAGAAAAAATTAAATAAACAAAAGCCACCAGATTTTCTTCACATCATGGAACTTGTTAAGACAAGGGAGACAGGAAGGCTAAAGCTTGCCAGGTGTGAGGAATGAAGTCTGGAAGTCCATTTTAAAGTATTAGAGGGCTAAGGATCAACGTCAGTGTTAAATTCTTTTCTAAGAATTCTTTTCACTTTGGAAACTTTCAAATGAGAAATTTAAGGAGCAGAATCCTTATCTTTTTCTATGGCTCTTAAGTGATTGACAGAATCCTAAAGTGTAACAAGTTCCTATAATGAGTTGACCTATTTTGCTTATTTTATTGAAATGTTTATTTTAATTGTTCTGCCTATGTACTATTATCTATGTACTATTATCTGTAACTATCCTAGTCTATAATCAAAGAAATCAGGAGTGCCCCATAACCTATTTGCAGAGGTCCCTAAAGCAGAGTCCACAGTGGCCAGGGCTCATCTAGCAAACTGGCATGCTCAGTGGAACAGGTCAAGAGGGCGGGTCTGCCTCTGACTTCCTCCTTCTGCTAACACATGCCGCATTTGCTCTTGATAGGACAGAGCAGAAAGTCACCACTTTTTAAGAAAACCAAGAACAGAAAGTTTAAGTTGTGGCACTTCCTAAACAATGGATGTCATTACTGCTCTTCAAAAGATCCCTTATACACATGTAGTTTAGCCATAAAGATAGTATGTTGTGTTGAAAATGCAAAATCACACCAATATTGCCTTAAATATTTTATTTCCAAATGGAAGTAATAATTAAACTATTTATATCCCTTCATGAGAAACTGGAAGCTGGAATTTTCAGATGTGAAGGAATTTCTCAGAAAATGATCCCAAAAATTTTCAGGAAAAACATCTAACAATTTAACCATAAAGAGCTTTGGTAAAGTCTGACATCCAGTATTTAGCTATTTCGCTATCATTCTTTTTTTTTTTTTTTTTTTGAGATGGAGTCTCACTCTGTCGCCCAGGCTGGAGTGTAATGGCGTAATCTTGGCTCACTGCAACCTCCACCTCCCGGGTTCAAGCAAATTGTCTCGCCTTAGCCTCTCAAGCAGCTGGGATTACAGGCCCAGACCACCACGCCCAGGTGAGTTTTACATTTTTTAGTAGAGATGGGGTTTCCCCATGTTGGCCAGGCTGGTCCTGAACTCCTGACCTCAGGTGATCCACTCGCCTTGGCCTCCCAAAGTGCTGGGATTACAGGCGTGAACAAACGGGCCCAGACTTGTTTTGCTATTATTCTTTAATAACTGTTTGCAAACTGCAAATATTGAAAGGTGAGCATATGTACAAAGACAAAATTAGTAGTCTGAGCTGAAATATTGCAGCTTAATTCTAGTCTATCAATTTGATCTGAAATAATAACCCTGAGGGCACTTTTGTCACCATTAGCACTTATTCCAATATTCGAAAGGAAAAATTTTGTATAATTTATGTAACATCTTACTTATAGATGCTTTACTTACAGAAAGCACCTATCAATTATAATTAGCAAAACAGGAGTCAAAGGCATTGTTTTATTATGTTACATGTCAAGGAAAGGAGACTTAGGGAACTTCTGTGACTCTTGGAAAATCCAGGATTGAAGCCTGCCATCCTTTGACTTATTGAACAGTCAAACCTAGGAGAAATTATCCTAAGGTAAAATGTCAGAGGATTACTCTCTAGATTGGATGGCAGAGAGAGATTAGCATTCTCAGCATCAAAAACCAGATCACGAATGCACGTGCAACGGAAGTACATGCAATAAAAGTACTAGAATAAGAATCAACACATTTAAGAGAGAAGCTACCTCATGGTGTAGTAGGATAAGAAATAATGAGATTGGTAAGAGGAGGCATGTAGGTATATTATCATTACTCGTTTTTTTTTTTTTGAAATGCAGTCTTGCTCTGTGTCGCCCAGGCTGGAGAGGAGTGGTGGAATCTCGGCTCACTGCAGCCTCCATCTTCCATGTCCAAGCAATTCTCCTGCCTCAGCCTCCTGAGTAGCTGGGATTACAGGCACGCGCCATCATGCCCAGCTAATTTTTGTATTTTTAGTAGAGACAGTTTCACTATATTGACCAGGCTGGTCTCGAACTCCTGACCTCTGCCCACCTTGGCCTCCCAAAGTGCTGGGATTACAGGTGTGAGCCTCTGCACCCAGTCTACTCTTTTTTAACATTTTAATTGTTAGTTATGCTTTGTAAAACTAACATATTTTTAATTCAATTTACATAAATTTAAGTAAAATTTTATTAAACACTCTTAAACTTGGTGATGCATGTATTTATTTGTTGAAATTTTATTTTTTGGGGTTTTTTTTTTGGTATGCTTTAACTATTTCAACATACATTTTTAAAAACCAGATCCAAGAGACTCAGAATAACAATACTGAGATGAAATCACTGGATCAAACAATTAATTGTAGGTGACAAAAAAAATAGCTTCAAATATGCTAATCTGATCTTTTTGAACAAATGTTAAAAAACCAATCTTTTAGACTTTTAAATCGTTCACTATTCTTGCAGTTCAAATATGGCAATCTTAACTATTTAGGGTTTCACAACTGGTAGGTACTTAATAAGTATATGCCTATTGAGGATAATAATTTTACTCAAATGGGACATTACAGAAAATGCTATATGATTGAAAACAAAATAAAGAATAAACACCAAGCTCAGTAAAAAAGACTTCACACGAATTCACTCCATCTCATTCCTTTAAAATTCAGTCTTAAACGTTTTTTAATAAAAGCGATCTGATGTTCAAAGGACATCATTTAAAACTTGGGAGGCAGACTGATAGAGGAGAATGCCTTTTGTGTTTAGAACTCTCAGTATTGCCAGCCCCGACCTTGTTCCTCACCAGCTGTAAAAGCCTATATGAGACCTTGGTGCTGAAGGCCTCAGGTTCCTTATCTGTAAATGATTAGATTAGATAACAAAGGCAACAACCAAGTTTATACAGTTTGGTTGACAACTTTGACATATACTATCTCACTCCAAAATTGGGTTTTCATGGGCTATAATCTTGGTTGTATACGCAACTCTTATTTTGTTATATGTCACTTACCTGACTAAGTGCAAGAATTATGAAGTACAGTTGTTCAGCTCATTTATTTCTTGTTTTTTAAAAAAGCACTGTTGTACTGCTGTAGACAGAACAACTCTAATCTTCATGTACTGCTGAATTACAATTAGGTGTTAAATCACCTTCAAAGGATGAACAACTTTTTGTTTTGAGGCTCATCCAGAAGCATCACTAGGACCTGCTACATACAAGAAAGAAAAAATAGTAACCTGGGCAGTAAGAGTTTTGTCAGAAGGAATGCTTGTCCTTATTAGAAACACCACTTATCCCCAGGGCTTGAACTTTAATTATGAAACTTTACCCACTGGGTTTTTAACCCAATTACTACTGGAAGCTCACCATATGTATTTAAACTCACAATAAAGAATAAATGCCTGACATTGCATTATTTCCTAAAAGCACATTTTGATGGAAGAGGCTGGGCTCCAGATCAAGAGTGTACTGGATATTTTTTAAAGACACATTTAAATCATAGCATCGATCATAACACAATAATCACTATACCCTCATCTTCCATTCCTACAACAGAGCCTCTTAACAAATACATGTGTATGCATTATGGCTACCAGTTTTATATGGAACTGCCCACTAATAGCTAAAGTAAATTGGCATCTTTGTGAATTTAAGGTTCTCCATAATGTTGATTATGGCTACTGCTTTTAACTGTATTTTTTAAAATTGACCACAAAATAAAAGCTTCTAACTTCTCTCTGCCTTTGTGTTTGCAATCTCCAGAGAAAACACTCCTTAATTTCATCTTAGTGGCCAGTAATCTTTAGTGATTGAGGCAGAAATTAAAATTGATTATTTGAATTCTGACAAGCTGCTTAGGTTTGTAATTACCATAAAACTATACCACAAATGCCCTAGTCCATGAATGTGGGTGAGGGGTTGATAGGAAATGATCCATTTTCATCTATCTAGATTTAGGATGATGCATGTAGAATTGTAGAGCCACTTAAAATCACACTCATCCATGGTGGACTAACTGAAGAGGGAAGTCACTATCCTCTCTTAATAGACCAAACAGTCCTCATGTCACTGCTACAATTAAATTCCAGAGAATTTTTTGGATTCTATTTAATGAATGAGGATATATTTTTCATGTGGTGTCATTGTTTCACTACTTCCCATGTTTATTTGGACAGATTCATAGCACTGGGTAGGAAATGTATTGGTTGGCAACTTCAGTTTTGGAAGAGAAAGTAAACACATGCTGATTAGCAAACAGTAAACTCTACTGTGTTTAATTTTGGCTTCTCTTTAAAAAAAAAATAAAAACACAAAAAAACCACTATTTGGTGTTGTGTTCCAAGTAGGAGCATTTGTCCCTAAGTTCTTTCCTAACCCCTTACTGGAGGGCTTCCAGAATTGCTCTCATTTTTTTTTTCTTCTTCCCCTAACACCAGTGGCAAACGCCAACATTATTTAAGAAAATACTTGTGCATATGGTATCCTCCTAGCACAGATTTGCCATCCAGTTGAACAGTAGGGCCACTAACCCACACAAACTAAACTGCAAAATTATGAACTACATAAACATAAACAATTGTATTTAGCCCTAATAAATTCAAGGTAAAATCACATTTCTGAAATTCCTAAAAGGCTACTTCACTGAAAACTATCAGGTCTGAGAACTGAAGGTGGTAAATATGACAATCTAAAACTTCTGATGCTCTCTTTAGAGCCAGTTTCTTTCATCTATCTCATCCTCTTGGTTTACTGTGACTCCCCAAATTATTCTCCAAGCTTTAGCCATCCTTAGCCCTCTTCTCAACCATCTTCAGAAGATCATCAAAATCACTAACACCCAAAATGTGCCGAAGGCCAGCACACACAGGAGAAAGCTTGGTCACCTAAGATATACCATTGCCCACTGAGCACAAAAGCTCTTCATTATGTCTATATACCTTTTCATAAAACAGAGCTAGTGTCTGATCTTTTCACTGCTCATGATGACTACTCATTATTAATCAGTTTTCCCATCATGCTTTCCAGGAATGCAAATTTTGTCCCCACATACCACATGGGAAAGCTGAGGCATCCAGAAGTTAAATAACTCCCGAATAGCCCAATATAAGAGGTCAGCAACATCTCTTGATGATCTACATTGTTTCTTATTCAATAAACATTTATTATGGATCTACCAAGCTCCTCACAGTGCTAGATATATATATATATATATATATTCTGCCATATTCTGGGCTCTGGGTAAAACAGCAGATGCTCAAAGTCCTAACCCACATGAGGCTTACAGTCTAGGAGGGGTAAGAAACAGTATACCAAGAAACAAATGAATATGAAATATGTCAGGTAGCTATAAGGCAAACAGTACTGCAGGTAAGGAGAAAGAGAGCTGGAGTGGTAGGAGATTTTGGGGGCACATGTAATTTAAGTCTTCCTCTGAATGAGATAAGGGAGCAAGCCCTACCTATGACCATCTAAGAAAAAAGGGTTTCCAGCAGAAAGGACAGACAGAGCAAAGTGCCTGAGGCTCAGCTGTACTGGAGGGGTGGTAGGAAGGCTAGTATTGCTGGTACTGAAAGAGCAGGCAGTGACTGGGGCAGGGGAAGAGGGAGGCAAGGGGTCAGATCATACAGCACCTGGAAGTCACCATTAAAAGTAGGGGCTGCAAACATAAATGAGACTACTCTAGAGAGACGGAGTCTTGTGAAGAGTTTAATACATAAGCTTACATTAAAAATTCAGTGCATTAAAAGCAGTTTCCCTACCATCACATAAAAAGTATATGTGCACAAACAGAAGGGTGCATGCACTGAATTTCATATACTCTAGGAAACATTTTTACATTGGTTGATTCAGTCAAATACAAAGAAGTTGCGGAACAGCATCGAGTACCTAAGACAGACCAAAAGCATTTCCTTCTGTAAAGCCCTGCAGCTGAGGGCTTACATCCGCCTGGTCCAATCGGTTCATTTCCAAACAAAGGTAGGAAATGGCTGCATCCTAGCATTTCATTGTGGACTCATGAGTCAGTGCTTTGGAACTTGGTATCTTTGGGAGTGAGTGTCTATTCTCCACGTCTCTTGCCACAGGGGGGAAAAGGTACAGATAAACAGTAACACAATTTCACCCAACCGAGATATAAATCTGTGGGCTTCTCCACCCTTCTCAAAAATAAATGAATGAATTAAGGAAATTCAGTTCCTGCTTTTTTTTCTTTCCCTCTCTGTTTGGTTTCCTAATTCCCAGGACTCCCTTGTGTCTCCTAAACAGCATAAGGTCAACTGATGCTGAAAGTACATCATATGATAATTATTCAAAAGCTGTTATGTTATACAATATAGTTTTTAATAGGAAAAGGAGTTAGTTACATTTGATTCTACAAGAGCAGTCAGTAATGTGCCCATTACATAGGGATTCTAAGAAATTAAAATTAAGAAATTTGTCCTAAAGAACAAATTGATTCTCCTCCATCATTTAACCAAAAAGGTTTGTAGTATTTTATGTTCACAGTGTTACACAGGAGAACAGTAACTTAACTTTGAAAACTATTTTTATAGAATGGTCACAAAGAAAATAACATATAAATCCCATTAAGTCCTTTTGTAAAAAGCTTCCATAATTTCCAAATCCATGGTGTAGAGAGGAAAAGAAGAAAATGGCATGTGTATATGTTCTAAGACTACTACCTCAAATGAATAAAGGTTAGAGGTATACTTAACATACAAACTATTTCCTTCAGGAAAAAGTGCAGGAACTCCTGGATAGACACAATACTCATTTCCGATGAAAGTTACAGAAGAAACTACCAGTTGTGTATGATCTAATACTACAAGTCACTTATTATCTATGAAGGAAAAGGGAAAAAAAAAAAGATAAGAAAACAACATTTAAATATGAATGAGAAAGGAATCTCTGTTCCAACTTACAGATAAATAAACATATAAATCCAAATACGAGCCAAATTATTTTATAAAGGTATCCATGTGATCCATGTCGCATAACCACAAGAACCTGACGTGATTATTATGAGAGAAGCTTCAAAACAGGAAATTTCTATCTACAAAAAGTACAAATTATTTTCAGAATATCGGAGGAATCTGGGGTTTTCTACCCAGCAGAATAAATTAGGAAAACAGTGAAAGATACCCTCCAGAGAGAGAGGGTGAAAGAATGTATACGTTAAAGAGAACATTACATTTCACTTTTCCAATGTAGAAAAAAACTGAAAAAAATTTAGAGGGGATGGTGAGGATGAAGAGAAATAAAATCATAAAAAGGAATGAGGAAAAAATGTAATAAAAAAAGAGGAATATGGTTTCCACTTATATTAGTTTTGTCCTTCCATTAAAAATTATACCTTAAAGTCCATTACTCTTGACTATATTGCCAATTTCTCAAATAATACACTGGTTAAGTTCCAAATTTTCATTAAATATATAAATTGCATACATAAAAGTTCCTGTGTAGCCTGTGGAAACATTTTAAATTTTCTTCAGCAAAATTGGGCCTACAGTTTGGAAAAATTCCTAGAGAGTGAAATTAATCTTTCTCCCCATCTCTCCTTCTCTCCCTCTCTCTTTCTCTCCCTCTCTCTCAATAGATAATATTACCCTACTATATAGCCTGCCATATATCTTTACACTCCAATTTCCTACCTAGTCCCCTATTCAGACATGTATAATGCTTCCATTTTGAAGCATATGGCTGGGGAGCCAAAAGAATTTAAATTGCCTTCAAAATGTGCATCGCATTATAAATGGTGTGAAAAAAGATCTTACTATTCAGCTCTCAACTTGGAGCATACAGCAAAGAAGAAGCAACACAAGACTGCTTCAAACTTTATCCAAAAACTCAACAGCTTCACTTGTTTATAGAGGTACAAAAAGTATGCGACACAGTTTATAAAACAAGAACGATGTACTGTATGCAAAAGTAAAGTTAAAAGCAAAGTATAGTAACAGCCCTATCTCGTTACAAACACTTGGCAGCATGTCTAAAGTACCATGGTCAAAAACATGATACCGTCTGCGTTGTACTTCTGCCAGAAAGCACTCCCTAAGTCCAAGTCTCTTTAGCCATCATCACCACCTCATTTGGCAATCTCTCCCAAGCCTCGGTTCATCTACTCAAAATTACTCCACAGAAAGCAGGCAAACTCTCTAGCTCTGTAGGCTGCAAGTATCACAATGAAGTAGCATTGGCAAGTGACAGCGTAAGATGGAGCTCTGAGGTTAGAAAGCCAGGACCAACTGAACTGTATCCTCAGAGCTTATCTGCATATCAAGTTGAGCAGGGCTGTCTTCATTTTGGTAATTCAGGGTTTCTTTTCTACTCTCACAGTAATTCCAATGGGTCTTTCTGAATCAGCCGCAGCTGAGAAAAAAGGTACACGGCGAGAAAACACTCAGGCACCGAATACCTTTTAGGTAAACGAGGGACAAATGTATTCGGCAATTACCTGCCATTTAACCATTTCTGACCAGGGCTTCTGAATAATTCCAGAACCTCAAAAACTGCCTCAATAGTTATGTATGCATAACGGACCAGGCCATTACCAAGGTTAAGTAAATACAAGAATATGCATCAAGGCTTAGGTAATAAGGAGATAAACAGACTCTATCAATATCAACATCCATATCTACCTGTGACATTTACAACTAAAAAAATGGCAGTTCATTTAATGTGGTAATGAAAAGATGAGTGGTAGGACAGAAGCAGCTGCATGAATTATTAATTTTCCTAGGGCATGTAAGAATTGCCTTCCAAATTTTTCTTTAATCCACTTTCTCCAAAGTAGCATATTACATAATTCAAAAACACAGATATTGTCATCTTAAGTTTACAGCTTGCCATATTTCCTAGAAAATAAACAATAATTAACAACATATCTCATAGCTGTTCCCTCCCCACCTTTCTTCAAGAAACTTTACACTTTGAAATGTAGATACATAAGCTGCTTTTGGATCAGGGCCCACAAACATATGTTTCCAAAGGAATAATATGTACAGGTTAGTCTGGTGTGTACCAGATGTAAGAAAAAGCAAATTCAAAAACACAAATATCAGTATTCAATGCAGAAATATATTTTAATTAAATCCCATTCTTCCTCTCCTTATAGACACAGAATCAAAGAAAGCCAATCGTATGTCTAAGTTTTAAACTTTTCCAAACAAAATCCCAATTTGACTCATGACTCTAGATTCTTTATATACATAAGATCACAAGACAAGAAATAGTCCTTTATAAATTGTCCTCTCTCAGAGTGAGCCTCCTACCATATGCTGATATTCAACCAAAAGAATCTGTTTGAAAAGGCAAAAAAAAATTCCAAATGTTAAACCTGTAAGGCAAACCAGCCAGCAAAAGGCTACGGAGTCCACATGTCTATCAGATATTTAATATGTCAAACCTCAATTACCAGAAGTTTTAAGATTCTCTGTAGTCAGAACTAGTGAGTCTTTATTTTTCAGATGATTCTGAATGCAAACTGAGCACATTATCTGCACACCGAAAGAATTTATTTATTCTTTCCCCACATATGGAAATATGCATGAGAGTATTAAAAAACAAATTTAAAATATCCACTCTCTAGAAATTTGAAGAGTCTAAAGTTTGGGCTGTATTTGCTTTTTCCATTGAAAACCTACAAGGATTCCTTCAAACTTACAAAAGTTATTGCAAGAAGTCCTGTAGGAAAAAATAGATTGGGGATTTAGATCACCCATGCCTAACCTTTTCAGGGCATCATGATCTCTCCCCTTGTTCTATACATCAGAGATGTCACTGAAGTGAAAGCCAAGTTTTAATTTAGAATTTAATAAAAATTGATTAAGCATCACAGAGCACAAACAAAGCTGCTCCATAAATCTTTCAGCCCTTTTTGTGCTAGGAAGAAAGCAAGCACTGTCTGCTGAAGCAGATGACAGATGCTGGCTTAAAGATAAGTATTATTTATACTTCTGTACCAGATTTCTTCTTATGCATATCTTATCATGCATGGGTATATGATCAACAAAGCAATTATTTTATATCAGTCAAAGACATTCAAATGTACCCTGACTCCATAGGAATGCTTTAAAGAGTTCAGGTCTAGGGTTCAATTAAACCAAGATGGAGAGAAAAGAAAGTTTTGAAAGAAAAACAAATATTGAAATGGTTGTGATTTGAAATGTACTTTCACACACAGGCTAATGAATATATATGCACTGAAAATAACTTTGTTCTGAACATATGCCTATGCATTTTAAATAAATGATGCATGTTTGAAAGATAAGCGGGTTTACCAAATCTAAACACATCAAGATATATCTATATTAAACTGCATTTATTTGTACAGTATGTCAGTAAGGAAACAGCCCCCTGAAAGAAATCCAATAGTTATGTAAAGAGATAGCTGATTTAGTTTGAGAACATTTTAGTCATCAAGAGACTAGAGTTTCAAAAAAAGTTCAAATCACCATTCCTTCCCTCCTTAAGAAAGACAGAATATATGAAAACTAATCACTTAATGAAAATTCCCAGAGGTTTCTTTATTGTTTTACTTCTAGCGTATGAAGTGGAAAAAAGATAACTAATGATTTGAAAGAGAAGAAAAAGCAACTTATATTACCTTCTCAAAAAATATATAATATTCTGCATTATAAGGCATTTGAAGGTGGAGAAGCGGGCATGTGATTCCAAAACAATTCTGGATAAGTAAGAGAAATAAATCAGGTGGGCTGTCTTGACCATTCTCTTCTACCCCAATTGCTAAGCCCCTTGAGAATCTAGAAGAGAAGCAGGTTCCAGGGTGGAGTTGTTTTCTTTTGTTGTGTTTCATGAGGGAAGACAAACTGGAAATAAATGAGTTTTCAAGTCCAGCCAGAAAGTCAACCTATGGTTAGATTTACCTAATTGGGGATTTAAAAAAAAAAGTGTAAAAACAAAAACCTGTGCTCATCCATTTCTTTTCACGGTATCTTATTGTATTTCATTTTTTTCTTAGCATTTTTCTTCATAAAAGTTCTTCCTGGGAAATCCCAACCTCATCTCAGATAGCCTAAAAGGCAGAAATGTTCATCCACTCAAAGACCAGGAAACCCTAAGCTGCATGACATCATGTGGGAGTAAAATGACTGAGTGAGCTCAAGCCAGGATCCTTGCTGCTGGAGAGTCTCTTGCACAAGGGATAGCTGAAGCCACAGATACGGCTGCAACTGCATTAAAATGACATCAGTAGCAGAATTAAACTGTCTAGTTTCACGGAAATTACTGTATACTGTAGTTATCGCTTGAGAATTAGCAATGCACTAAAATAGGATACACAAATCAGTACTTTTATGTGGTAATACTAATCTACCACATGTAATAATTTTTCCTTCCTGAATTATATATGAAAACACATCCATAAGGGTGTAGCAATTATGAGCAAATATTTTCAAGAATGGCTATTGTGTATGTCTCTTTTAAGCATACAACTCCACATAGAAGCACTAAACAGAATAACTGCTTAAAAATATTCAAGATTCTTTTCCTATTTCAATAATCCTCTCTATTATATAAAAATTCAGTTTGTACAACATAAGCATAAGAAATTTATAGAGGAAATGACAGGTAAGAATGGTTTTTAAATGATCTTATAGTAGAAAACATAGCTAAAATATATACCATATACCAGTGCAGTCAGATACATTGGAGTCACTAACACATTCTGATCTCCTTATTAAATGAGAAACATTCAAAATGAATGAAACTTACCCACATACTTTCTCATCCATGTAAGCAAGAAAGAATTACATTTCTTCTGAGCTAATGGGGATGATTATAGTAAGCTTTACAGGTAACTTTAATCTCCACAATCTCCATAGACTGACCCCCACCAAAAAATAAAATAACTGCTTAGTAACCTTGCAGCATATCAAAGTTCACAAACCATGCCCAGTTCCACTACTTTTTAGCTGTTGGCCTTAGACAAATTACTGACCTCTCTGAATTTGAATTTGTGTATCTATTTAAACAAAGATAATAGACTCAAAGTTTGAAACAAATGGGATATGTAGAAAAAACACTGAACAAAATGCCTGGAACACAGTAAGTACTAAAAGAATAGTAAATACTATTATTGTTGTTCTTGCTACTGTTATTATTATTACACGGTACTTTCATAAAACTCTCTGGTCATAGACCAGTCTAGCTCAGTGCTGCATGTGCCTAATTTCTCATCTCTGATTCCATGACATTGGGGTGTCCAGATTCTCCTCCTACTTATCTGACTTCTCACTATCATTCTCCCATATTAACTCCAATTCTTCTAAAAGTCCGCATTCCCCTGGCTCTCTTTATCACCCTCTGCAATCTCAATCAAACTTTGGCTTCAAAGGTTTGGGATAACAACGGCTAAATTCAGACCTGTATTTTCATTTGCCTGTCAGACATCAACACTTGGGTCATTCCTACCTAACCTAGAAGTAAAAAAAACTGAACAACAACTCACCTCCAAACTCAATGGTTCTTTCACTGCCTCTGTTAAGGAAACTAACATTTACCCAGGTGACCAAATTAGAAACATCACAGTCATACCCAACTCCTTCTCCCTACACCCATAACAATATGCCTCCTTCTTTCTATCCCTACCAATGCAAGCTTTTCCATGTCCTTCTTGCTGCTCTCCTGGCTTTCCCAGAAGTCTTAGCTTGGTTATGTTCAACAAACAAGAACACCTAAGATATGCCAAGCACCACACACTCTGAATGCAAACCAAGACAGAACAAAACAAAACAGAAACAAAAAACCAACAACAACAACAACAAAAAACACAACTCTTTCACTCTCAAGGTTCTTCAAGTAGTGGGACAGATATGTAAACACATGATTGTACTATAATGTTATACAAGCAATAATAAGTACACATGGCTGGCAGCAGTGGTTCACGCCTGTAATCCCAGCACTTTGGAAGGCAAAGGCAGGTGGATTACTTGAGATCGGGAGTTCGAAACTAGCCTGGCCAACACGGCAAAACCCCATCTCTAACAAAAATAGAAAAATCAGCAGGGCGTCATAACACACATCTGTAATCCCAGCTACTTGGGAGGCTGAGACACGAGAATCACTTGAACCCGGGAGACGAGCATTGCAGTGAGCCAAGATCGCACCACTGCACCCCAGCCTGGGTGACAGAGTGAGACTCTGTCTCAAAATATGAAAACAATAATAATAATAAGTACACATAAATTATAAAGGTGGGACAGAGGAGGGAGTAATTGTTCCATCTAGACAGGTCAGAAATGAGTTTACTGTAAATATCCATCACTCCAGAGGAGTGTTTTGAAGAATGAACAGGAATGTGTGGTTGCATAAATGTGTGCAACGAACAGGAATGTGTGGTTTTCCTCTCTAATTCCTGAGAATTAGAGAGGAAAAGGCATTCTAGATATCAGGGACAGCATGGGTTAGACTCTAAGCTCTCTAATCAACATGTTTACACTTAAAACTTGCCTGTCTAAAACCCAGACCTAACTATATCACTTTCCCTTTTCCATAAGACCTTCAAGGGCTTTCCACCGCCTCTAGGATAAAAATCCAATACCTTGCATTGGCAAGGCACCGGTATTCTAAACTCTGACTCATTAGATGGGAGGAAGCTCCCACTGCTCTCCATATCCCTCTGTCTTAGGTACAGAAGGTCACTACACCTTCATACAGGACTGTGCTCCAGCCAGCTGCCAAAATGCCTCTCTGCCCTTCACCCTGTAAAATCCCATTTACCCTGTGATATCAACATTTAATTTCACTCTGCTGAAGTCCTTCCTAATCAACCCTGCATTGTGTCCTCCTCTGAGCCTTCAGTCCCTTTGTTGATACCTCTATTTCCACACACCTCACACACGAATTTGTAGAGTGAATGTCCATATGTTTGCCATATCGTTTTTGAAAAGCTTTTGCTCCAAATGAGAACTTCAATGAGTAATTTCAAATTACTTTCTTCCAAATTAACAGGCAAGTATTAGGAAATATCCTATGCCAAACCCTCTTATTTGGTGCCACTGACAGTGCTAACAGGCTAGAGTGAAATATCAAGGTATAAGTGTGGTTCATATAAAACCACTAATATCACCCCACTATTGACTGAACTGTGTCCCTGAAAATGCATATGTTGAAGCCCCAATCGCCAATGTAACTGCATTTGGAGACAGGGTCTTTATGGAAGTAATTAAGGTTAAATGAGGTCATAAAGTTGAAGCCCTGTTAAAATGGGTTTAGCATCCCTACAAAGAAGAGATGCCAATGTGACTGATCTCTCTCTCTCACTCTCTTTCACTGTATCTCTCTCTCTCTTTCTGCTTTCTGAGGACACAATAAGAAGGTGGCTGTCTGCAAACCATGAAGAGAGCCCTCACCAGAATCCAATGGTGCTAATTCCCTGATGTCAGACTCCCAACCTCCAGGACTGTGAGACAAGAAATTTCTACTGTTTAAGCCACCCAGTCTATGGTATTTTGTTGTGACAACCCAAGCTGACTAGGACTTACACCCTAGTCAAGAGAACTTGAACAGTCCACAATTAAGAGGTGAGATTATCTCTGGTATGATGCACAATGTATTTAACTTTACAAACAGACTCATTAATCTCTCAAAAGCTTAACACTGTCACCATTTTACAGACACATCCAGCTAAGGGTTGGAGGCCTTCCATGAGCCATCCAATAATGTAGGGAGAGTCAGTGACCATGCCCAGAACAGGATTCTAACGTCCTGCCTTTCAAATCCCTGACCTAGAAAAGAAGACTACTCCATTTCTCACAGGAAAATGTGCCAGTCATGAAGGCCTACATGGCACATCTCTGCACTGCCCCAGGTCAGGAGGCCCATCTGACACTGCACAGGCACCACTGCAGGGCAAAAGGATGATCAAGTATCCAATGGCCACCTCTACCACTGACTAGCTGAAAAACCATGAACAAGTTACATAATGTCACTGGATGTAAAATTAAAGCAGGATTTTAATACTTACCTTGCAGGGTTACTGTGAAGATCAGAAATAAAACACAGAAGTACATGGCCCACTGCCTGGCATACAGTCAAGACTCAGTAATTAGTGGGTACTCTGCATGCTTCAATGTCACCTCATTAACAGTTTCACTTCTACTAGACTAAAAGCAGGAACAGGGTGGTCTTATTATGTTTTTAATCTATAGTAGATATCTGCTGTGTTTGTTTAGGTGTTGTCTACACAGTATCTACTACTTTTTTCTTTTCTCTCTCTCTCTCTTTTTTTTTTTTTTTTTTTTTTTTGGAGATGGAGTCTTGCTCTGTCACCCAGGCTGGAAAGCAGTGGCGCAGTGGTGTGATCTCGGCTCACAGCAAGCTCTGCCTCCCGGGTTCACGCCATTCTCCTGCCTCAGCCACCTGAGTAGCTGGGACTACAGGCGCCTACCACCACGCCTGGCTAATTTTTTGTATTTTTAGTAGAGACAGGGTTTCACCATGTTAGCCAGAATGGTCTTGATCTCCTGACCTCGCCGGCCTCGGCCTCCCAAAGTGCTGGGATTACAGGCATGAGCCACTGCGCCCAGCCTTTTTTTTTTTTTTTTTTTTCTTTTTTGAGACAGGGTCTTTCCCTGTCACCCAGGTTGGATTGCAATGGCATGATCAAAGCTCACTGTAACTTTGAACTCGTGGACTCAAGCAATCCTCCTGCCTCAGTCTCCTGAGTAGCTAGGACTAAACGCATGCACCACCATGCCCAGCTAACTTTTGAATTTTTTTGTAGATATGGGATCTCCTTATGTTGCCCAGGCTGGTCTTGAACTCCTGGCCTCAGCAATCCTCCCACCTCAGCTCTATTTCTTTCTTTCTTCCCTTCCTTCCTCCCTTCCTTCCATCCTAGCAATCCTTCCACCTAAACTCCCTCCCTCCATCCCTCCCTCCCTCCCTTCCTCCCTTCCTTCCTCCCTTCCTTCCTTCCTTCCTTCCTTCCTCCCTTCCTTCCTTCCTTCCATCCTTCCTTCCTATAGCCTTGGTCTCCCAGGCTCAAGTGATCCTCCCACCTCCGCCTCCAGAGTAGCTGGGACTACAGGCATACACCACCATGTCGGACTAATCTTTTATTTTTTTGTGAGGATTTCCCCTGAACTGATCGCTGAACTGGTGCTTTCTTCTCTTTGGCAATGCTTAAGTCTCCTGCCTGTTCTTGGAGAGGAGCTAGGGGATGATCACAAGACACCCAAACTACATGATCTCAGAAAGTGAGGAAGAGTGGCTTCCCAGAGGAAAATTACTATGCCTGTAGTCCCAGCTACTCGGGAGGCTGAGGCAGGAGAATGGCGTGAACCCAGGAGGCAGAGCTTGCAGTGAGCCAAGATCGCACCACTGCGCCACTGCACTCCAGCCTGGGTGACAGAGCAAGACTCCGTCTCAAAAAAAGAAAAGAAAAGAAAAAAGTAGTAGATACTGTGTAAACAACACCTAAACAAACAGGGCAGATAACTACTATAGATTTAAAAAAATAATAAGACCACCCTGTTCCTGCTTTTAGTTTAGGTAGAAGTGAAACTGTTTTGTGGGTATGGGATCTCACTATGTTGTCTAGGTTGGTCTCAAACTCTTGAATTCAAGCAGTCCTCCTGCCTTAGCCTCCCCAAATCCTGGGATTACAGGCACGAGCCACCACGCCTGGCCTATATTACTTTTTGTTAGTAATGACAATAATTTTCCTCTGGGAAGCCACTCTCCCACTTTCTGAGATCATGTAGTTTGGGTATCTTGTGATCATCCCCTAGCTCCTCTCCAAGAACAGGCAGGAGACTTAAGCATTGCCAAAGAGAAGAAAGCACCAGTCCAGTGATTAGTTCAGGGGTAGACCAAGGAGATCCAGCCCAGGAATGTCTGCAGGGACTACTGAGGAAGGGAACATTTTCCTCCCCACTGGGTTTGCTCAGCTAATAGAATATAAGCCTTCACTGTGGAAAGAGACCCTCTTTGCCTGAGAAGTAAGGGAACAAAGAGAATGGCATAGGAAGAGAATCAGAGAAACATTCCCAGTTACATCACTTTAACACCTAAATCAAACTGTAGCTACAGAGAAACTGGACTTTTAAATTACACAAGAGAATAATTTCCCTTTCTCACTTCAGTCTGCGTAACTTCAGTTTCTCACACTTGCAATTAATATACAAACCAAATAGCAGCAAGAATTTAACACCTTTCAGTGACCAAAAAGACCACTGAAATAAGAACTTAGTGATAAGAGATACCTTTCATTAAATTCTCACTGTATGTCAACTAAATATTTCAAATTTAGTATTTCCAATCACATAAACTGAGGATGGGGGTAGATATTATTATCTTTGCTTTACTGAGAAGCAAATTAAGAGTCAAAGAGCTTAAATAAATTGCCCAAGTTTAAATAGTAAGTGATAGAGCTGAGATACTACCTAAGATTTAGCTATTTTCTTTTCTTAAGTATTACCAAGAAATAGTATTACTCAGAAATTACACACATTTATAAGATCCCTTTATATTCTTATAGCATGAAGTGCCTTTTCACCAAAGGATTCACCACAATTGTTCATTCTACTTTTTTTTAAGATTGTGTCTCACCGTTGATCAGGCTAAAGTGCATTTTTGTGATCCTTTGATTTATGTTTTTCTCCCATTATCCTATAAACTTCCTCAGTTTAGGTCTATCATGGTTATTGCATATCATTGTGCATTGACTGCCAATAGTAGATACTTAGCAAGTACTGTAAAAAAAATAAATAAATAAGAAGGAAGGAAGAGAGGGAGGGAGGGAAGGGAGAAGAAGAGAGGAAGGAAGGAGAGTAAAGGGAAAAGAAATGAGGAAGGAGGGAGATGGCAGAAGAGAGAATGGGAAAGTGAGAGGGGAAGGTAATTCCACAACCCCTTCACCACCCTTAAGCCCTTTCTTGAGATAACTTAGGACCTAGCAATAGACAGTGGTGGCACTGTCCTCATGCAAAGGGATAAACAGAGGAATTCCCGAACAAGGCAGGAATATCATCATAAATGCCAAAGTTGCTGGGCGCGGTGGCTCAAGCCTGTAATCCCAGCACTTTGGGAGGCCGAGACGGGCATATCACAAGGTCAGGAGATCGAAACCATCCTGGCTAACACAGTGAAACCCCGTCTCTACTTAAAATACAAAAACTAGCCAGGAGAGGTGGCGGGCGCCTGCAGTCCCAGCTACTTGAGAGGCTGAGGCAGGAGAATGGCATAAACCCGGGAGGCGGAGCTTGCAGTGAGCTGAGATCCGGCCACTGCACTCCAGCCTGGGCGAGAGAGCGAGACTCGTCTCAAATAAATAAATAAATAAATAAATAAATAAATAAATGCCAAAGTCTTGTGGATACCATTTCTGACTCCCCCAAAACCCCACACAGTAGGAACAAACATGATAAAAAGTTTCACCTATTCCTAACCACTTATTCAAAACCCCCCAAGTTTCTTTCTTCTTTTCTTGATGAGTCTTAGGGTAACACATCAAGTTTTAAAACTCAGTTACAAATTTGCCCTTAATTGAGCATCTGAAAGGTTATCACACTGGATTTTTAGCTCTGCCATGGAGGAGGGTCTTTTGAGGTTATGGCCTGTTGAGCACTTTTGTACTGGGTCAAGGAAGACAAGAGGAGTGGGAAACAAGAAGAATCCATTAGAAAATATCTGTGCATATAATATCTTTTTTGTTTTCTTTATATAAGTACTCTAATGGACAATAATGTCCCCAGGTAGCTAATGTCACAAACCTCTTAAACATGAGAGAGAAATTGTACCATTCCTCAAAAGCAGCTTTTTGGAAGGGAAGATCAAAGAGGAGGCAGAATTAAAGCCCCAGCTCAAAAAGAAGACAGATTTCCAAAACTTCGGCTTTTGCCATTAAAACTTTCAAGTGTGTCCCAAGATAAACGATACATCACTGCTACTACATCCCCACAGTGACTTCACTGCTACCTCAATTTGATTTTGTGAAGGAGTGCTGAAGCACTATCATAGAACTTTGGGGTTCACTTGCTAATGTCATAGCTACCTAGAGAAAAGAGAGTCTGCCTTAGGAAATATTCCAGTTTAAAGCAACACTAAACATACCAAATTCATCACTGGAATTACAGTATATAGAATATTTTAAGTCAACTTGTATACCTCTGTCAATTATATTTTATTTTAACTATGTGAGAGAAGGAATAAAAGTTACTAAGGTATCACCTTTTCTAGTAAAAGATAACCAAATAAACCCATTGAGAAGTCAGGTGTATTCAAAAGAACTGGTTTCTCCGGACTTATGACATTTGACTATAGTACCTCCTTTCTTCTAGAACACTCTGAGTTAATAAAAGTTTTTTTGAAAATGAAATCCATGGGTATGTGTCATAATAAGTAAATACTAAATGCTTGTAGTTTTTCAGAGACTTTTCTTAGGTGATGTCTATTCCTGAAGTATGATTAGAATGCAACATCTAATGTTTTACATAATTAAAGATTACAGTATTTTGTTTTAAAAAGCAAACTAGAAACCTCAAGAAAAACCTATCCACTGGCATTCCTTTGAAACATACATATAAAGAACTTTACGGTGTTTTTCCTTGCCTTTGGGTGTTTGTTTTACAAGAGAGGAACTCCAGGTGCAATCACTGAATGAGGAATTACAAACTCCCTCCAAGGTTTCATCTGATTGCATACCAACACATAAGGAAGGACATGATATATTTACAGTAGCTAAAGAGTTAATCTTCAGCAACTCTGCTTAAAAATCCTAATGGCAGACTGCCCATCATTCTTTTAGACAGAGCTTGTCAGAAAAACTAGGGCAGCTTGTCCAGCTCAGCAGTCAACTGATTACTAGTGAACTCAATGGGGCTCCCAGCCAACCCCTGAGATTGCTGCCAGTCCCTTGGGTATTCAAAGGCCAAGTTCCAATGTGGTTTACTTTGCCAGAATCACATGATGTCAGTGCTATTTTCTCCTGACCAGAATAACCAGTCATTCAGGTTACTGCAAGTGGTATCAGTGAACTAGGCATCACTTCACTGTTAGAGGTCACATACACACCAAGGCTCTGCTCCTTCTCACCACGGCCCAGGGGCCGCTGGGGCCTCCTGCAGGAGGTCAGCTAATCCTAGTTTGTCAGTTCCAGGGATCCAAATCCTGCACGGGCGTCCTGCACACCGCAGTCTGCTCCAAGGACCAGGAATTACACAGGCGTGCTGCACATGGCACACTTAGAGAACAAAACAAACAGGTCCAACTTTTATAAAGAACAAGCTGGAGAGGAAAACAACAGAAAATTGGTTTTGGCTTTCACTTGTATTATATTACTTGAGGTTTAGTAGGCAAGTCACACAAATTCTGTGGGATTTAGTCACCTTTATCCACCTATGCCCACATTCTTTGCACGGTAGTAAGACATTAATTAATCTTTATATCTATCAGGAGATTTTTCAGTTGCTACAGGATTTGCAAGGGTACGTGCATTTAAGGAGTAGCCAGTTTTTAAAACTGTGATTACCCTTATCTTTCAGTGAGAGAAAGTATTTCACTCCCTAAAACACAATGCAGAGAATTAAAAAACAAGATCCACTTTTTAATCTTTCTTCCTCCAGAAGAAAATACAAATATCAGGAATACCAAATGAGCTGATATAGTTGGTGGACTCTATTTTCAAAGTCTTGAACATATTTCTCAATGCTTTAAAACCTTGAAATATTTTAATATTCCTCATTACTTCTATGGCACTTTGGATTTATGATATGAATTCATTTTAGAAACTCATTTTAAAGAGATTAAATCTTTAAAATATGACATTTAAAATACTGCAGATTTTCTATATCATTATATTTATAGTTTTCATCCTTTCTTTTCTCTGTCAGTAAAGTAATAACATTTTAACTGCTGAGAAATAATGTGCAGCAAGGTAAAGAAGTGTCATGATTTTAAACATTTATATTTTTTAAAGAAAACAGAAATGGCTTCAGTTATAATATGTAAAAGAAAAAGAACTGTAATGACTCCAGTAACTACTACTACGTAAAAGACAATACATGTTTCAAGAATAACAGAGTGAATGAATTATCTATTATTCACTACTGGATACATCCTTACTAAATATTACCTTGGGGAAACCTCTAAGCAAAGTGAGAATAAGATCATGAGAACAGGTGTCTTAAGATCTACTGATGTAGCTTTACATGTTTCTGCCACACAACTTTGTGGAGGAAAAAAACATAATGTCTTTCCATCTCCTGCAGAAAAAGATTGCACCCATGACAGTCACCTGTATTAAACTCAGGTAAACTTCTATAAGAAGTCCATCTGTCAAGGAATTTGTATAGTAAGAAAAGACTGGTGAAGGACAGATGGAAGGAAGGAGAGGAAGGAGGAAGGAAGGAAGGGAAGAAGGCAGGGGAAAGAGGGAGGGAAGAAGTGAGAGAGGAAGGAAGGAAAGGCAGGTTGGTTTCTACAAAGAAAAAAAGACCAAAACCAATTATTTTAACATCAATGCTTCATAATTTTCATTCATTCCATCCACGAAGAAAGTTTAAGCAGATCTGCAACAACTTCAAAGCCAATGTTATCACGTTATTCAATCAAAATCAGGTGCTACAGTTAGCGTTCCCTCATGGTTATGGCTCATCTTTGACTATTCAACATGTCTTTTATCCTGGTCTTTTATTTCCTTCTCAAATGCATCATATTCTACCACTAACATAACATCTTTAATGAACTAACAAATGTTTGAAAGAAAGAGACTTGCTAGATACAAGTTTTCTGTTGCAAAGGGACTAAGTAGTCACCACCAATTAGATTATAGCTGAATAATTCCACAGTTATCGAGATGATTGTTTCAAGGAAGGCTGGAAATGTACAGAGGCAGAATAGCCTGTAAGTATATAGTTTTCTCTAAGCAGACCAAAACAGCCCACAAAACTCCCAGAAGGAGATAAAGCAAGGGAAATTCTGATCCTTTGGCAATGAAGAAAGAATGCACAAATAAAAGGTTTTAGCCTAGCACAGTGGCTCACACAAGTAGTTCCAACTACTTGGGCAGTTGAGGTGGGAGGACTGCTTAAGCTCAAGAGTTAGGGGCCACTCTGGGAAATATAGTGAGACTCCATTTCTAAAAATAATTTTTTAATGAAAAAAATGTTTAAAATGAAGTTGTCAGAAATCGTCTTTTGAGACAACATAATAATCCGGGTGCTGCCTCTAGGTATCTTTGTGGAATTGTTACAGTAAGTAAAACTCTCTCAAGCCAACATTCATGGCCCTCCATGAAGTAATCTCTATTTTTTTTTCACGTGGCCCCCAGCACATCATGGGTCTTGTATTCTAGCTACACTGGATAACTTCTTGTACATTTTCCTGCCCTTTGACTTTTGCTCATGTTGTTCCCCTGGTCTAAATGCCTCCCCAACACTTGACAAAGCCCATCTTTTAAAGTCAGTTAAAAACATCATTTCTCAGGCCAGGCATGGTAGCTCATGCTTGTAATCCCAGCACTTCGGGAGGCTGAGGCAAGCAGATAACTTGAGGCCAGTAGTTCGAGACTAGCCTGGCCAACATGGTGAAACCCCATTTTACTAAAAATACAAAAGTTAGCCAGGCATGATGGCACACGTCTGTAGTCCCAGCTACTCAAGTGGCTGAGGCATAAGAAACACTTGAACCTGGGAGGTAGAGGTGGCAGCGAGCCATGATCACACCACTGCACTCCAGCCTGGGCAACAGAGTGACACTGTCTCAAAAAACCAAACCAAAACAAAACACCATTTCTTCATAAGATGCTCCCTCCTCCCCTAGAACCAGATATGAGCTCCTCCACTGCATCTCAGTAGCTTCACATTTATACAGCATTTCTCTTAAAGACTGACTTGACATAATGGGCTTGCGTTACTTACTGATCTTATCCCTCCACCAGACATAAGCACATAAGCATGGAGACACACATCTTCAGGGACATGCACTCAATAATCGTTTGCTGATTTGAAGTGAAATGATGAGGCTAATTTATTTTACAGTACTCCTGTGCATTGGTTCTCTAATAGCTGCTCAAAGGCCCTCCACTGATCCAAAAGCTCATCTGTTATAATATTAGTGTTGATAATGATACACAGGTTCCTGAGATAAATAATTTAATTATCACATGCTTATTAGGGTCTCACCAAGAGCAGAGCTATTTACCTCTTTATTTGAATAAGACTTCTGAAAAATGCTTTGTAGTTGGGATTGTGTGTGTGTGTGTGTGTGTGTGTGAATCTATGCATATGCATATGTGTGCATTAACAAGCAAGGTCTAGAGGGCTAAATAATAATAATAATGATCTTTTGCTCCTCTTCAGTGAACTTCAGACAAGTACATTAAAACTACAATCTTTAAAGTATTAGCTTATGAAAGTGCCAACCATGCTTCCAAATTTCAAAACAAAACAACCTTGGCTAAGGCAGGAAGATCACTTGAGGACAGGAGTTCATGATCAGCCTGGGCAACACAGCAAAACTTCATCTCTTCAAAACAAAAATAAAAGCCAGGTGTGGTGGTGCACACCTGCAGTCCCATTTTCTTGGGAGGCTAAGGTTGGAGAATCACTTGAGCCCAGGAGTTCGAGGCTGCAGTGAGCTATGATCACACCACTGAACTCCAACAAGGATGACAAAGTGAAACCCTCACTCAAAAAAAGAAAGAAAGAAAGAAAAAAGAAACTTGGCTGAACCATGAGGAGTTAACACTTGGACACTTTTTGGTTCTGCAACTGTAAAAGAATCTTGCTGAATTTGTTGAACTTGTGTCTCTAACGGATTAGTGACATTTCCTTAACGTAAGATCACCTGGGGATTAAATCTCAACTGTAGTACATATCAAGGACTGTGAGCATCTGACTTTACCTTGTTTCACAATTCTCATGAAATGGATGTGTGGTCAATGACTTGAGGGGATGATAAACTTTATATTAACCAAACATGATATAAAAATCCAGGGCATACTGATGACCCGATATGGGCTGGTAAGAATTAGTTCTAATATAATATAGACATGGACATGCTTCAGTTTATATAAATTGCTCTATAGGTAGTGACAGATTAACCCTTCTAACATCCTTAAAAAAAGATAATGAAAGTTACTATTCACTTTTATTGATGAAATACTTGGAGTGTTTAGACTCTCACAAGGTCACTATAAATTACGTTTTAACAATCCAGCTCATTGATGAGTCTTGGTGTGTTTTGTGAAGCACTCAATTGACTGTGAGAATCACATATAAGAGAAATGATCAGATAGCTTGAATGCCTTTGGAAAACATTGAATTCAACTCTGTCCTGCTCAAGTTAGCTCCAAAATCCACACACTATGCTAGCATAGTATTACCGACGCACAAAACACTATGCTAGCATAGTATTAGTGAAATACAAAACACTGTACTCAAGGCACCTAGTTTAAATCCACCACCTATTAGCTGTGTGATCTTGAGAAGTCCCTTAATTCTCCCTCATGTGCACAGGGAAGCTACCAATGGTGCCTGCCCCCACAGGGCTACTATGAGTATAAAAACAGGACATTTTATGCAGCTTCTGTTTTACCAAAATATTCATTTTGACTCACTTTTTCTAGAAGCCTCTCCCTCTAACAATATTCACATGTAAAACCAACAAAAACACTAATCACATTCCAGAGAGGTTGAATTTCAGGGTGAGGGAGGTCTTACTGCATTTTTGCCTTAATAATCTCAGTTTCATCTTTCATTCCACACCAAAACATGGTTACGGGGAAACTGTGTTTCTAAGAACAAAAAATTATTAATTATATACCCATTCTGCATATTTAGAATAATTTTCCAAAAACTTTTACCTAGACAACAACCCCTCCTTACAAACAAAAGTTTTCTCTTTAGACCAATTTCACTGCTGTCTATAAAGAAGAAAACATATAAGAAGAATGAGATAGAAGAAAAATCAGAAAGGAGAGAAAGACTAATTGGAAGATAGAAAAAAAAAGGAAGAGGAGTGAAATATAATGCTCATATTCTAGCCGCCAATCCACTAACTTCCAAAAGGGAAAGTGAATATGCCAGATCATTAAAATATTTCAGAAACACTAGCTTGTCTGGCAGTCAGAGTCACAGAACCATGAGAATCACAGTTACTTAATCACTGTAAGCTCATAAAACTGGACCCAAAGTGACAAGACCATTGGGTGAGAAGGGTGAGAGAGAGCTGAGCAGGGTGATCTGCTCCAACAATGCACCAGTTCCAGAGGTCCTCTGCAGAACTTGAAGAGACAGCACACCATCCTGAGGCTGTTAACTTCCTGACTCCTGCCTTTGAAATAGAATCAGGAACTGAGCCTCCATGGCTTAGTTTGACCTGGCTTTGTCACTACCCCAATTCTGAGGAGATTATGCTTTGCTACCCCAGAACTAAGCAGAGGTGACAGCCAAGATGCCTTTCTATGGCCTAGAGCACAGGAAGAAGGGCTCACCTAATAACAAAAACACTGTCACTTTTATCTAGTAGGCAGTATTGCCTAAAGGTTTAGTACCCGAGGCTTTAAAGCCAGACTGTCTTGGTTCTAAATCTGACTTTGACACCTACTAACTGTTTAGCCTTGGTTAAGTCAGTTAACACAGAGGTTCAGGTTCCTCACCTGTAAAATGAGGGAAAGTACGAGGTCACTGTGAATATTGAGATACACATATATAAAACTAAGTATAGTCCTAGAACATGGTGCACACAAGGTGACAGCTGTGCCTTATTACAGCTACTGCACAGCTGAAAAAAACTGTGAAACACTGAAAGTCACTCTTCTACAAGCTGGATATTAGACTGTGAATTCCCCAGGACCAGCATAACCCAGCATTCCCAATATCTAGTTCAGGGCTGAATGAACAAGAGAGAAAACCTCAAAAATCTTTCAGTAATAGAAAGATAATTCTGGCTGGGCACAGCGGCTCACGCCTGTAATCCCATCACTTTGGGAGGCCGAGGTAGGTGGATCACCTGAGGTCAGGAGTCAAGACCAGCCTGGCCAAAATGATGAAACCCTGTCTCTTCTAAAAATACAAAAAATTAGCTGGGCGTGGTTGCGGGCGCCTGTAATCGCAGCTACTCGGGAAGCTGAGGCAGGAGAATCACCTGAACCCAGGGAGCAGAGGCTGTGGTGAGCCGAGATCGCTTCACAGCACTTCAGCCTGGGCAGCAGAGCGAGACTGCCTCAAAAAAAAAAAAAAAGAAAGAAAGAAAGAAAGAAACATAATTCTAAGACTAAGGTCAATAATGCACCAGCTATGGTTTCCCTGTCATTGAATTTATTAATATAAGTAGGCAGAATTATTTTTTATAATGCTAAAGAAAAAAATGAGATTTTTTAAAGGGACAAGGTTTTCTTAAAGCATTATATCAGTATCAGTGTCTCAGTACCTCCTATAAATAGACTTTGTTTAAATAATACAATTTACTAAACTGTCTGAGCAATGTGGACTTCCCCCATATTTAGTGGCTGTAGCTGTTATGGTGGTCAAACATTGAGTGTTCTTTTATGAACATAGTAAGCATAAAAGAACCTTTTGATGACTCATATTAGAACATGAATTAAATAGAAGCAAAGGTACTGCTTATCACCACTGAGAACATTCATTCAGATCTACCACAGTTTTATAACTGCTCTGATCTAACAGGGCAATTTATTCCAACATGCAATTTAACCAATAGATTGTTTAACCTTGGATACTTATTAGTAAGGGAACAATGCTTTCAGGATTATGCTGAATAATTCAGCCCTTCCAGTCAAAGAACTTTGCTGGTGGGTGAGAACAGCATGTTGTCTAAGTATCTGAGAACATTTCTACACATCTGGAGTACGTGGCCCTGTGCTGCCTTTCCAGGGCTGCTCTCCTAGCCAGAACTTCTTCTGCCATGGGGCAAGACAGTGGAATAGAACTATCTTACAAGCTTTTTTGAACAAAGACAGATGATGTTGCACTACTACATTCCCTGTGAATTCTTTCTATTGCTGCCAACAACATCTAGTATTTTTAAATTTGCTCCTAGGTGTTTTACAGTAGAAGCCACTCCAAATAAGATTTTGCTGAAGGTTCAGTATGAACTAGGCAACTACTTTGAGAAATAGTCCCATTATATTAACTATTTACTTTTCCATTATACCCCATTTCCAAAATACTTATTTTTAAAAGTTTTACAACCTATCTTCATAAATCTAGTAAGGATGTCATTCCTTTTTAAAGCATGTTGCACAGAAACATTATAAAAACAAAATACAGAAACACACATGTATACATACACATACCACAGTTGTTCAACTTGCAACTGAGTCCCAGGACTAACAAATACACAGTCCAGGGCTCTGGTTACTACGCCTTCTTTCTAGGATCTGGCTTCATTTGGAGGCTCATATCCCATACCAGTGCTCCTCAAACCATGTTCTAAGGTCCATGAAATATTAATAATAGTTCTATGGGGAGGTAGGGAGTGGTATAATGAAATTGGTAGTTTTGCCTTAGGACAAATCTAAATCATAGGCACATAAGATTTGTGAGAATCTCTTAGGTATTGAGTGAACCCTGCCAAATATTCAACATTCACATCTCATTCATTGTTACATACAAAGCTCATGAAGTGATAACGTTTCTTTGTTTTAAAAATAAAAGCACACTGAAAAAGAAGTCAATTGCTTGTGATGGTGATGAAAGTGAAGAGAAAGTGAAAAGGCCTAAGGAAGTGATGGTTCTTGGAAGAATGCGGATGTCTAGGAAAGAAATTGTACTCCAAAGGGTTCTAAATTCTATAAATTTAGAAACTCATCATTATCTCTGGACAAATCTTTCATAACTGTCAAAGACCTGCCATATATCAAAATGGTCTAAGTTCCTAAGCATCATAGAAATAAACTGGACTTGACTGTGGATTCTACTAGAGTAAAAGATCCCATGGCTGAGTCTTGGGTATGAAAAGGGAGAAGTTTCTCACATAAGCATGGGCCCATGGAGATTAGGCTCTAGAAAGACAGGTCTAGGGGCACTGCCATATGTTAATGTTGGTAGGATCTTCCGTTTAAAAGGTATTGATGGCCCGGTGCGGTGGCCCACGCCTATAATCCCAGCACTTTGGGAGGGCAAGGCAGGCGGAGGTCAGGAGTTTGAGACCAGCATGGGAAACATGGTGAAATCCTGTCTCTACTAAAAATACGAAAAATTAGCCAGGCGTGGTGGTGGGCACCTGTAATCCCAGCAATTCAGGAGGCTGAGGCAGGAGAATCACTTGAACCTAGGAGGCAGAGGTTGCAGTGAGCTGAGCACCACTGCACTCCAGCCTGGGCAACAGAGTGAGACTCCATTTCAAAAACAAAACGAAACAAAACAAAAGCTATTGGTGAAAACAAGATATTTTAGTTGACTGGGGTTTAATTTGAGAAGCAGGCCTCCAAAACAGCCTGAAGATAGATTCATGGTGGTACAAGTTTGGCTTCTGTGAGGGTCTGGAGGAAGCACTTTTATTAACAGGTGCAGAGTAGAACTGCTAGGTCCTGAAAGAACGTACAAGACACTGGGATAAGAACAGGTAGAGAAGAGCCCAAGCGCACTGAGATAAGTGAGGCCCACTGACTTCAGAGAATGGATCTAGTTTCTTTCCAGTCAGTGAAAACTAAAGCTCACTGGAGTTCTGAGAGAGCCTCTGGTCTCCTCATCCACCCCAGGATGGCTCAATATCTGTAATGCGGAGGCCCAATATGTGTAAATGCAGACGACCAAACCCAGCACTCACTATGACTCACCAAGGACACTACGAAATGTGACCAAAGTCTTCCAAACGAAAATGCTTTTCAGACATGTAAATATCCTTTTAATTCATGTTCTTACTTAGTTTATGTAGCTTGTATGAAACTCCTTTGTCACTTTCTAAAGATTTATTTTTGTCGGACTCCAGAAAGGATTGTCTAACTTTTCCCCATATCTCTCCTAAATCTCACGGTGCTTCAAGTGATAGGAACTTTTCCCTCCTCTACGGTTTTGATTTCCCATAGAAGACAGCCATTTAGGAAAGTTACCCGCATGCAGATATATGCACAGCTAAGGCAACATGGAGGTGTGCCGGTCGAGCATATCTGAACTGGCCATTGTCTACCTGGAGTGACAAACAAAAGACCAAGCCATTGTCTACCTGAGTGACAAACAAACCGTAGAGTCTTGCAGGATAGCTCAGATCCTACCATCTTGACAACCAATCACAGATCTGTCTTCTATATTGCGTTCAGGCAAGGCAGCATGCTTACTGACCTACACGGGGCACGGCTTGGCCCAAAGGACCCGCTTTTTCTGAACTCAAATGCACTCAGTTCAGGGAGCTACACAGATGGTGAGGGAAGGTGGCCACATCACTGGTTTTTGCCTCTTCATCACAATATGTCTTAGCTTTTTAATAGCAAAAAACATGTAGGTATACTAAATTGGTGGGATCCAGGAAAGGAGGAGGAAAAAAGTCAAGACAACAGCATTTAAGACTAAAAAGGGGCTGGGCACAGTGGCTCACGCCTGTAATCCCAGCACTTTGGGAGGCCGAGGCAGGCGAATCACCTGAGGTCAGGAGTTCGAGATCAGCCTGGCAAACATAGTGAAACCCTATCTCTACTAAAAATCCAAAAATTAGCCGGGTGTGGTGGTGGGCGCCTGTAATCCCAGCTACTCGGGTGGCTGAGGCAGAAGAATCACTTGAATCCGGGAGGGAGAGGCTGCAATGAGCCGAGATCTCACCATTACACTCCAGCCTGGGCAACAGAGCAAGACTCTGTCTCAAAAAAAAAAAAAAAAAAAAGGAAAGAAAGCAAGAAAAAAAAAAAAAGACTGAAAAGGGAAACTTGATGAAAAGGAAGAAAGAAGGCCCGGCGCAGTGGCTCACGCCTGTAATCCCAAGACTTTGGGAGGCCAAGGCAGGTGAATCACCAGATCAGGAGATGGAGATCCTCCTGGATAACACAGTGAAATCCCGTCTCTACTAAAAATACGAAAAATCAGCAGGGCGCAATGGCAGGCGCCTGTAGTCCCAGCTACTCGGAGGCTGAGGCGGGAGAATGGCGGGAACCCGGGAGGCGGAGCTTGCAGTGAGCCGAGATCGCGCCACTGCACTCCAGCCTGGGCGACAGAGCGAGACTCCGTCTCAAAAAAAAAAAGGAAGAAAGAAAGACGAAACTCAAAAGCAGTCACATCTGAAACTTGTTGTTTGAAGTAATATATACCATTCATATCACACTTCAGCCCATAATGAGGCAGTTTCATTCAGTCTATTGTAGGGGCCAAGGGAAAACGTCCCTTTGCCCTCCAAAAATTTGTTGAAAATTGACTCCTAAAGGGCAGATTAAGAGGAGACATGGCATATAAATTTATTAGTGTGCAAGGGGGAGAATCCAGGGATGACTGCCCCATATCCCAATGCAGTATAGATGCTTATATACCCTACTTCTTAGAGGAATGGGAGATGCGGAAGTTTGGATGGTTTTAAGGGGGCAGTAAATGATTTTTTTTTTGTTTTTTGTTTTTTTTTTTGTTTTTTTTGTTTGTTTGTTTTTGAGATGGAGTCTCACTCTGTCGCCCAGGCTGGAGTGCAGTGGCCGGATCTCAGCTCACTGCAAGCTCCGCCTCCCGGGTTTACGCCATTCTCCTGCCTCAGCCTCCCGAGTAGCTGGGACTACAGGCGCCCGCCATCTCGCCCGGCTAGTTTTTCGTATTTTTTAGTAGAGACGTGTTTCAGTAGAGGGGTTTCACCGTGTTAGCCAGGATGGTCTCGATCTCCTGACCTCGTGATCCGCCCGTCTCGGCCTCCCAAAGTGCTGGGATTACAGGCTTGAGCCACCGCGCCCGGTCAGTAAATGATTTTTAGGGGAACTTAACGAACTTAAAGTGGCCTGGGACAAAGTCTGTTGGGCCCACACAGCAGACAACGGCTTGTGACAAATGTCTATCCAAATGTGTTGACAGGCTTCAGTGTTTCTTTACGTGATATGAGCTCAGTTAATGGAAATTCGGAGAAGGAACCAGAGATAATTGTTTTATTCTTTGACGCATCCGAACTTGAGGCAGATAAGGCAACTTCAGGGAAAACTTCCTCCTGTGCTTTGGCGGAGAGGATTGGGAGGCAGGAGGTGGAGGGGTACGATGTCAGAGAGACCTAAGACTGCTTCTTCAGCTCAGCATGTCAAAGTGTCACATTTTTGTGTATCGGTTTCTGAGCCCTGATACTATCATGTTAGTCACTTTTCACTTATCTACACAGGGCACCGGCCCTCACCATGACTCCTCCCTCTTGCTGCCCTTCTCACTCCAGGCTCCTAAACAAAGGCCACCTATTTGATGGGATATTTCAAACCCAGCTTTGATTATGAGGGTCAGTTTGGCATACAGGTGATTTCCTTGTAGATTAAGAACATTTACTTTCTTCCTGCTGGATCCCTCCCAGAGATACCATCAAACCTCTACCTACGCAATTAGTTTTCGCAGGTGGCTGTTTTGCCTCCAGTAAAACTACTTTCTTTCTCCTTCTGCAAGTCAAAGCAGAGCAAATGCACATGAAAACATTTCAGATATGAAATAAACATGTTCATAAAGGCAGCTCTGATGTAATGTATCATTTTTGACCGCTCCAAATTATGGAATGAACTCCCCACACCAGGATTAAAGTGAGAAGAATCATTTCTGGAAGAAGGAGCACAATGGGATTGTGGTGGGCAGGAGGCTGTAAAAGAGGGTCAGAAATGAGACAAGGAAGAGGAGCCACAATTTATGCTGGCTTATAATCTCGAGGGTTTTCTGAGATGCTTTCTCCTTTCGTAAACTCTGTGACTGTTGAAAATCCTAACTTACTATATAGACAGAACCGAGAGTGGAGAAAGAAAAGATGTTCATACACATCAACAGTCACTGGTAAGGCAGCTGTTTTGCTTTGTTTTTGTTCCTGCTGCACCAGAACAGTTTCAACATGAAACTAGAAAGTTTTGATATGTAGTTTTTTCTCTGGTCTTTTTTCTAGTAAAAGGCTCCCAGTTTAGAGGCAGCCATTTCCAAAGGAAAAAAAAAATTCAATGTCGACATAAATCCCTTGAACTAAACATCTGTTTAAACTGTTTCTAGGTCAGGGGTCTAAAACTGTGAAACACTAGGGGTGCAGACATGATTTCTTTCCCAAGGTCTCCAAGTACTGCAGCATGCACATATCCTGCCATATTGTTTAAACATCTGGCTCACTTCCCCCTAAAAGAAAAAGGCTGATAGGGTGGGTTGTTGTGGCTTTTGTCTTAACCTATAACATGATTTTGTTATTTATACAGTCTCTAAAACAAACTACTGTTAAACAAGGTTTTTTTTTTTCCTTACTGCATTATTTAAAGGTGGATGTTTCAATGGCATTTGAATAGCATGAGGGGATTTTTTTTTTCCATAAAAGCTATGAACTCAAGGATATTCATGAAGAAATGGTTTCCTTCAGTTCTTCCCTATGAAGAAAAACTCTTCTAGAAGATCCTCTTTCAACATTCCCCTTCATTAACAAAACCAAGTATGTACTCTTGTTTTTAAAAGTCTATTTCCGTACCTGTATTTACCTATGGAAAAAGACTGTTTAAAATATTAAAACATAAACTCACTTAAAAAAGATGCGAGATGGAGAGAGTTCAGGTGCAGCTTTCCCAGAAGCCTGGCTCAAATCCTGTATGCATGAGGAATTCAGCACTGCGACCTCAGAAGGATCTGAGTGGCTATACACAGGTTTGCCATCTAGATTCTTCACCTTTACTACTCAAAATCACCCAAAGAATTTGTGTGTGCATCTGTGATGAAGAACACTTATGAGCCTACATTATCAAATTCAGAACTGGAGAATTTAGGGATAAGCAAAACGAAAACTGAGCTGCAGATAAATAAAGTGGCCCATTCAACAAAAGTGAAAGTATACGGTGTAATCCGTGAAACCCAAACATCAGGGTTTGTCCTCTGCATCTGGCAGTTACTTATCCCCTCGTACAAACTATTACTGCTCCTGTGTCATGTCCATGTCTCTCCTAAAACATGCTGGAGGCAAAAAATCAACCCTGAAAAAGTTCCCAGTTTAAGTGAGAAAGAGCGATTTCACTGACAGGGCAGAACAATTGCCCATGGTTGTCAAATATAATAAAAGGATTAGAGTTTTGTTTTGATTTATTTTAATGTACAAAGGAAGAAAGGAGACAAACTTCAAAGGTTTTGCCTCTAGCCCAGACTTCCGGCCTCAGGGAAACAAATTTCCTAGTGAATATTACAGAAATACAGAAACGACTATTTAAAACTGACCAAAAAAGAAAAGCAAATCGATATCCCTACTAAGACTAGATATGTATTTCAAAAGTCCAATTTTATTTTTCCTTCCTCTCTGTTACTAAGAAAGGTGGTTCAATATCCACTCCTGACCTTACTTCACCTGCCCAGTCAACAACCATTCTTTTCCCCAGGGAAGGTTATTTCTCTATTTAGGTCATTTGTTTTTTAATTCAAAAGTATGTGCCCAATAAATAATGTTCTAGGAATAAAGAAACTGACTAAAGGAAGATACTATTATAAAAACAGAAACCAAAGGAACCGCTACTCTCTGTGCATTTAAGAGCATTTAGGTGAGAAAAAGACATAATACTATGGTTTCTTTAGGAAAGTAAAAACACTCAATGATGAATTTTTATCTATCTGAGGATTACCCAGATTATAATAAGACAAAAATTTGCATTAACCATTCAAAGGCTCTGATTTGCTATATGTCTTCCATAAGTACATACTTCTTTCTTGGATCTGTTCTTATTTTTCAACAGACTCTATTTCTAGAATGTAGAGAAGAAAAGGATTTCAAACAGTCTGGAAAATATCATTTTTAAGTTCCAATCAGAGAATGTTAAAGTCAATAAGGAACTTGAAAGGAAATCTGGGCTACTCCCCAACCTAAGGCAAAGCCACACCTATAGCAACCCAAGCAGATAATAATCTAATCTAACTTTAGGATAAGTTAGGTTCCATGACTTCCCTCCTTAACATGTTCCTGTGCCTGACACCCTTCTACTCATGAAATTTCTTTTCGAGCTGCAGCCTAAGCACATTCAGTTATTCTCAATAGTGTTGAGTGAGTAGAAACAGACTCAGTGGACAACATGAGACGCTCTGCAAGATCAGTCATGAGAGCAAACCCAAAGACCTACTGGACCCGAATTTATTGACCTGGGAAAGGTATACCTAGGTCTCGGCAACGTTCTTTGGATCAGGATTTGGAGAAAAGGTTGTACCTACCACTGTAGATTAGATATTATATCCTATTTGCAACTAGGACTATCTATCTCTCTATAAATGATGAACAGTATTCAACTGCAAGGGAGGTGTTACAGACTGAATGTTTATGTCCCCCCAACATTCACATGTTGAAGCCCAACCCCAATGTAGGCAGAACAGGGTCTTCATATTTGGGGATAAAGCCTTTATGGAGGTAATTAAGATTAAATGACATCATAAGGGTGGGGCCCTAATATGACAGAATTAGTGTCCTTATCAGAAGAGATACCCGAGAGCTTGCTTGCTGTCTCTGCCATGTGAGAACACAATGAGAAGGCCACCATCTATAAACCAAAAGAAGAAGCCTCAGAATAAAACCTACCTTGCCAGGGCCTTGATCTTGGCCTTCCCAGCCTCCAGTGAGGAAATAAATTTCTGCTGTTTAAGCAACACAGTCTATGGTATTTCGTTATGGCAGCCCAAGTTGACTACCATGAACACCAACATGCAGACTACCATGTCCCTCTCTCTGAGACAGCATTCCTCTCACTTCTAGGAGGAATTCAGTTATTCACTTAACAAACATGTATTAAGCATCACCTATGCGTCAAGCATTGAGCTACATGCCAGAGATACATTTTTCAATAAGTCTGCAGTGTAGTGGAGAGAAGGAGTTCGTTTAGCAATAAGCAATTCTAGCATTCTGTGATCAGTCCTATGATGGGGAAGTAGAAAGTACCGTAAGAGTCCATAGGGGGAACATCCAGCTTCAACAAGGGGAGATCAACTTACTGCAATACCAAATATCTCAGATGGGCCCTGAAGAATGAATCACAACTAATTAGCTGAAGGATGGGATGGTCAGGGAAAGGGAGGGGATGTTTAGTGTGATGACAGTAAAAAGGTCCTGAGGGCTGAAAGATATGGATTCCTCTCCCATACTCACTCACTGTAGACCTCTCTCAAGGGTCCATCTGGAACTCTCAGATCCCCTCAAGAAGCAATCCCTTCCTTGACAGCTCCACTGGCTTCTAAGTCTTCAATAACACCCAAATCTGCATTCCTAATTATAACCATTCCCTTGTGCTCTAAACACACTTTTTAATTGACTACTAGCTATTGCAGCAGGGCATGTGATCAATGGCTTATCTAAAATCCAAGTCTTAGCCACTTGTGATGACTCACACCTGTAACCCCAGCATTTTCAGAGGCTGAGGCAGGAGAGTCACTTGAGTCCAGGAGCTCAAGACCAGCCTGTGCAACATAATGAGACCCCCATTTCTACAAAAAAAAAAAAAAAAAAAAAAAAAAAAAAAATTAAGAAAATAGCAGGGTATTGTGGCCCATGCCTGTGAATCCAGCTACTCAGGAGGCTGAAGCAGGAGGATTTCATGAGCCAGGGAGGTGGAGGCTGCAAGGAGCTATGGTCGTGCCACTGCACTCCAGCCTGGACAATAGAGCAAGACCTTGTCTAAAAAAAATAATAAAATAAAATAAAACCCAAGTCTTCATGCTTCCCTCAGATCTCCTCTTCCTCTTATATGCCTCATTTTTGTGAACCATCTCAGCATTGATCCAGTGATGCAGTCATCTTCCCCTCCTCCCTCTCCCTTACCCTCTACGTCTATCATCACCAAGTTCTTTTTCCTCAGTATCTCCAGAATCTATCCATTCCTATTGTTTCTGTTCTCAGTCAGATCCTAAGCACCAAATTTGAGGAATGATTTTTATCGATTTATTATTACAAATAATGACTTAATACTTTAATCAAAAGTTTCAATAATCCGCTAATATAAAACAAAACGCAAAATCCAAAAGATGAAGACAGACAGGCAGTAGAAAATTCATAGAATCAAAATCGGAGGAAAACAGACAAGTGAAAACCAATTTTGGGCTGTGAGCTTTCTAGCATACAGGTAAAAGAAGAAAACTAGATTGCATACACAGTTCTCATCATAAGATGAAAAGAGGCATGCCAACTTATCAGAAAAAGAAAATTTGTTTCCTGGAAGGGATTTTTCAGAGAAATATATTGCAGGGGAGTTGAATAAGGGACACTGAACACATAATAGGAAAAGGTACTTTTATAAAAAAGCAAAGATCTATATATGAATCTTTTATATATACAATATTTTTAAATATTTAATTCACAGTGAAGCCAACCTAAGGTTAAATCATGATTCCACAAAGGTAGTCTATAGAGGAATACAGCAAAATACTTCTTATAGATAACTTTCCGATAATTATGAAAGGTTAACCTGTCCCTGAGGTTATCTCAGTAAATGCAAATGCCTCAAAGGGACTTTTAACCAAAGCTATATTCATAACTGACATCACAAATGAGTACCAAAAGTACTAGGAAACTAGGTTAATTTTCATCCTTTCCTATTTCATTTCCTCAGAAAGACTTTCCCAAAGGACCTTAGCCAACAAAGACCCCCATACCCCATTTTCTCTTTAATCTATGTATATCTATGACCCTATTAGTTTTCTCATAGCACTTAACACAATCTGAAATGACTTGCTTATAAATTTGTTGCATTGATTTGTTGTTCCCTGTGAATAGACAGTGAGCTCCCTGAGAGCAGAGACCATGTCTGTCTTGTACACTGCTTTATCCAAAGCCCTTAGGAACATCGCTGGTATGACAGCTGCTCATTTAAAACTTCACAACCTTTCAAATGAATAAATACATAGCCTATTTTGGTTCTAAATATTTAGGGCCAGGCGCACTGGCTCACGCCTGTTAATCCCAGCACTTTGGGAGGCCGAGGTGGGAAGATCACCTGAGGTCAGGAGTTCAAGACCAGCCTGGCCAATGTGGTGAAACCCCATCTCTAAAAAAAAGAAAAACTGGCCTGGCATGATGGCAGGTGCCTGTAATCCCAGCTGATAAGAGGCTGAGACATGAGACTCACTTGAACCCAGGAGGTGGAGGTTGCAGTGAGCCAAGATCATGCCTGACCGACACAGCAAGATTCCATCTCAAAAAAAAAAAAAAAAAGAAAAAATGTATATACTGTACCCAAAAAATATGGACAAGGCAAAGGTAATATTTTATAAGAAAATTTAAAAGCCTGGCTTAAAACAACCCCCTCCCTTCACTCCATTTTCTTCCTTCATTCCATCCTCCACTTTGCTGTCAGAATTGACTTCTAAAGGACCACCTAAATATAACAGCTTGAAAACTTGAAGATCTACCCTCTGGAAACTCTTTAATGCAGCATTTGAAGCCATCAGCAACCCTAATCTTTCAGCCTAGTCTCTTACAACTGTCCTTCACTTTCCCCTACACAGGCTAAAGTCTAGTCACCCTCCCTTGATGGTTTGTGACCCCCAACTACCAACATGCTTTCCCCATCCCCAATGACTTACCTTTTCTTGTGCTGTTTCCTGCCTCCAGGACCCCCATGCCTCACATCCTCGTCTAACAAATCAATGCAACAAATTTATAAGCTCATCTTTCTAGCTCATTTCTTGAGTCATGAGAACCTTCTTCGGATTCTTGTGAATTCTGAATTGCCTCCTCTGCACTCCAGTAGCTCTTTTTATGTATCTAAATGGCATTGTCTACATATCATTTTATATGAATTAAGTGCTTAGTTTTATGTTTCTGTTTCCACTGCTAGATTAGATTAAAAACTCCTTGACAACAGGGATTACTTCATTGGTCTTGATATTTCTCTAACCTTTAGCATGCTCCTAGACATGTAGTAAGCACAAAACAAATGTTCACTGAGTTAGATATCCACAAAATTGGAAGTACTAAAGATGCATTGATGGTGATTGCTTTGGGTTTCAATTGTAAACAGTTGAAGACCTAGGTACCGTACAACCATTTATTAAATTACAGATAGTATCAATCTCCACTTACCACTAACTATGCCTTATTAGCAATTGTTTCATGTAGTCCTTGTTTCAGGAAAATTATTTATGTTCTAGTATATATGTGTAAATATACATTTTTAAACTTTTTTTAATAACAGTGGCTCATGTTATGAGGTCCTCTACTATATTAAACATATTTTAATAGACTTTGTCCACAGACTGAACTTTTACTTTTTAACGTGACACTACATATAATACCACATCTCATTCTCTACAGATTCTGAAATGATTCAATGACTTTTCAATCAGCATTTGCCAATAAAAGACAAGTTTTCAAATTCTGCATCATACGTAAAACTAGCTCTTTTTCCTTTTTTTTTTTTTAACATTACAGAATACCTAAAACTTTATATTTGATGAAGGCTTCTAAGTATAAGGATCAAACTATAATCATGTCATTTCTTCAATACTTTCAGTACTGCTCCCACACCAACATTTAGTTTGCCAAATTACAACATCATTTTCAAAGTACTACCAATCAACAGAGAGGGCAATGAATGAATTCACCCATATGCATCTGTCAGGCTAGTGAGCGCTAAAGCACACAGGGTAAGAGAATGGTATTGAGACATATGTGTTCTTACCATCTGCACACATTACAGCAATGTGCTGCACACATATGATACGTCTGAACCTAATGTTACACATGAAAAAGGAAAGCATTCATGCCAACCCTTGGCACAATTCATGTCACATCAGTTTTACAATTGGTGGCTTTATGTTACTCTACATATGCCTATATGTCCCGATGGATTTTCTTGTGAAAATGATTAAGACACAGAATCAGATATACTCTTTAGGAGACTGGCTTCAATCTTATGCTAACAAAATCGCAGTTACACTCAAATGGAGTTACGGCAAGCAAATTTGTTTGCTTTCTCAGAACTCATAATTTTTACTTTACTCCTCTGAAAACTAGAGAGTGCAAAGGAAGTTGGACTGAATAAAAACAAAATGGCAAGCTATATATTGATTAATTTTACATAACATATTTTGGAAGGGCAAATTCATTATTTATACAGGTGCTACCTGACCTCCATCCAGCAAGTTATTCATTTTAACCTATTAATAAACACACTATAAACAACAATGAAAGTTACATGACCTTACACAGCTGTCTCAAGCCACTGTACTTCCATCGTTAAGGAAACTGTTAGATGACCCTGTTGTCAGAACACACTAAATCTGTCTGAATAAGGGAAAACAAGACTTTTGTCTCCAATGGCTGGAAAAAAAAAAAAAAAAAAAAAAAAATTCGGCAGGAGTTCCTGTTCACACTGCTACAGATTTACTATTATTATTCATCATTTCTTATTTACCTGTGTTTTTATATAACATTCCTCGAAGCTTCTTATTACTGCTTGCTGGCCAACACAATCAGTTGCTTATTGCCAAGCGGAAAAGACTTTTTTCCAGAAAAGGCCAATCTGTGCACACACTAATTTGAAAGACAGGCGTAGAAGCCTGCAAGTGCTTTTAATAGCCCATTACAAAATTATCCCTTGGCCTATAAAATCCCCAGGACATTGGCTTTGGGAGCATCAGCTCAAAGAAAAAAATGAGATTACAGAATTTAATCTAGTGAAGGGGAGTGAGAGATGAGTTCTAAAAGCCTTAGATCACAAAAAAAAAAAAAAAAAAAAAAAAAAAAAAAAAAAAAAAAGGCAGAGGACAGAAACAAGATCAGCATAGATTAAACCTTCCACACATTTACCTCCTACAAATCTGACATGTTCCAAGACTGATTTTAATTTTTAAAAGTAAGGTGTTTCTTTGCAACATTTTAATAAGTAGGGAATGCTCAGTGAAAAATTATATATTGAGGTGACAGGAAACAAAACAGCATTTTGTCTTAAATTTGCACAACCTAATTTATAGCAATAAAGCAGAACCTATGAGTTCTGGTAAATGTCAGGGCAGTCATGTCCATTACATATGTGGATAGGTATGAAGCTGAGTCTCTGTAGGCCCTTCAAAAATTGCACACAGCCGCCCTAATGCAAACCAGAAGTCTCAGGCTGCTGGATGAACACTCAGATTCGCTCCCATGTGGATATTTATAGAGGGTCTCCTCCACCCCCATCCCCATTCTCATGTATGTATGTTTTAAGAGACCAACCAGAGGCTATAACCATGGAGGTGGCTCATTAGAAGAGACCTCCCACCCCAACAAAATCTGGCCCAACCCCTGCAAAGAAAGCACCAGCTTCCCATAGAACCTCCCCTCTCCCCCTAACCTCTACTCTCTTACTTCTCCTCCCCCTTCCCCTCCTCCCTCCCCACACCCCTCCCCATGAGCATCTGCCTGGCCCAATCTCGCCTGGGCCAGCTCCAATAACAACATCTGCTTGGCAGCTTTTCAAGCCCACGGATAGTTATCTAACTGAGGCTTTTGTGCTGTACTGTTTATTCTATGTGAAGAAATGCCTCCTTAGTTGAAAGAGTACTTTAGAAAAACTGTGCAGCTATTAGCAAGTGAAGCACAAGGCTAATAACCCCCACCTGCTCATCAAATTAATTATGACATCTGAGTCATTATAACTCAGAAAGAAAACACGACTGCAGATTTGTCACATGTAGGAATAAACATGTATTAGGACCAGGAAAAAAATCAGACCAAGAGACTCAGCTGGACAAAACACATGCTTCCACCTTTCAGAGACTGGAAATATGAAGCCTATCTTTCCAAGTGAAACTGACAAAGAGGGATGAGGTGGTTGGCCAGATAACCACACTGCTGTTACATGGAGCAAAATGAGATAAAGTCAGGGATTAGGGAACCTCAAGGAAAACACTGTAAGGTTGAATAATAACTTATTTAGAAAAACTAAAACTCTATACAAAGCCATTTCGCAGAGCAAAATATACTGCCCACAATGAATGTGACCCTGTGTCATTTGGTCCATCTTAAAAACACTCATAAGAACCCTGGGTAGAGAATTTTTTTTCCCTAGGTACAAAAGAATATTTTAAGGGTGCTAATAATGTTAGCAAAGAAATACATTAAAATAAAATAAAACTTGCCACGAAGTTAGTGCATTTCCTAACCATGAGTGCATAAGACTAGCATTTTTAAAAGGCATATTCCATCCAGTGGCCATTAAAAAATTACATTTGAAAGCCAGACATGTAACAGTATATCTCATGATCAGTAACATTTTGCTAATATTTCATACTATTAAAAGGTGCAAGTTTTCATTATACATTTTGAACAAACTTAAAGTAGCTACTAACTTCTTTTTTCCCCCCACATGTTTCTGGAACTTGCAAATATAACATATATTTTAAAATATCTTACTCCCAATTTTCAATCTGGCTTTTGTCATAATTTTAAAATACAAGTAAATGTTAATAAAGGTAAAATTATTTTAACTAGAACATCAAATCAATTCTTGCAAAAAAAAAAAAAAATTTCTTCTTTTTATAAAAGCAAAACCCACAGAAGAGTTAATTTTAAAACAGAACATGCTACATTTTTAAATCCTTTGAGGTTTAATATATTAAGAAAGCAAACCTCAGGAAGCAATACAATTAGTCTTTTCTCTCGGTAAAACAATTCTGTGTTAGAGTCTAGTGCTGAGTTGATTTATGTAAATGTGTTACTTAGCCTCAACTTAAGATATAAATCCAGAGTAAACATAACAATGGCAATCCCGACAGTCTGCTTTGCCAAATCAGAAGATTTAGTCAGCCTAGACTAAAAATGAATTAAGATTATATTGAGAGTGTCAGTTCTAAGTCAAGAAAACATGCCCAGTCAGGGCACACCAGGGAGAAGATCACTCATTAACGAGCCAGCAATGCTATAAAGCTTTTGCTCGTCTGGGAGAACATGTTCCCAGTTTTAAACTCCACAGCAAATCAAGGCACTCTTTTTAAATAGGTGCATTTTCGGTCTCTTTCCCCCTCATCAATCCCGAAAAGAAACTCAGCTTCTCTGTATTATCTGTGTAACACTACATGTCAAACTACAATAGGCCTTGTATCCTTTAAGGTAACATGGGCCAGTGTCTGACGTGGAGTGGAAGACTCGGGGCTGCAGGGAGTTAATGCCTCTCTTCTCAAAATAACTTTCAAGTTGTCTATTAACAACTAGTTCCCGCAATTACATGTTAAATTTCTTTACCATGACAGGAAACAGTTATATATCCCAAATAAATCTGACTGTGGAGTATCTGGCAGCAGATTTCTTGTCTCCCCAAACACACTGACAACACAGCTCAGAGACAAGCTGGTCAGGCATGCTATACAGAGGTCTGTCTGTCCAAGCCTAAAAAGTAAATAAATTATTTTGTGAAAAATATCCTTAGAAAGGATCAGTATTATTGTCAGTGTGACTTTAAAATTCTAAAGGCATGCCAGAAAGAGGGCTACATAAAATTCAGCAGTTTCCAGATCATACACAGTACAGGGATTCTCATACCCACTTAATCTCAGCACGCATCTCCACCCCTACTTCCTTCCCAATGGTATGTGGTCTTGAAAACACAAATGTTCACGTTTCCTGAAGCTGAGCTGCAAAGGAAAAGTCTCCTCCCAAGAGGCAGAGCTGTAGGCTTTTGGTGCCCCTGAAATTGTTCACTATAGTATAACATAATGTGACACTCACCACAATTAGCCACAGGGAAACAGTCTTTTTTTCACCTCTGATGTCACATAATAGATTTGAGATCACATCAGTGAGCAATGTTATCTACAAGTATTTTTGGAAGTCTTGTTAAAAGAGCCACAATACTGCAAGCCTAACTTGAAGTGTTAGTGGTGAATGCTTCTCTACATCTCATCTTGACCACCACTTTACTGAAAAGTGAAAAATGACAGATGCACATTATTTTTCAGAAACTAGACATTTCCACTGGTAGTTCTTCCTCCTAAGTAATCTTTTCTTCTCTCTCATTCTCTACCCCCTTTCTCCTCTCTCTACACACACACACACACACACACACACACACACACACGAACACATCCATTAATATTAAGAACAGTCTTCTGTAATGTTTTTCAGAATTTCTCAGGGGCTTAGGAGGGCGGCAGCCGTGCCAAAATTACAAGCTTTCCTCTAGTCAGAAGGGATGTCTTTTCAAAGCCCAGCCCTCATTTTTCAGTCTGATGTAAGTAAATTTACCTCTGTGTGCTGGGCTGAGCAGCTTTTCTTTGTCGTTTTTGTTTTTCTAATAGCTGCTGCTCTGGCAGAGCTATTCATTTCAAAGGGAAGTTAGAAGCATTCTTCACTCTTCCCCTTTTAGATTATTTGCAGTTACTGACTCTTCTGAAATCTTAGATTTGAACAGAAACCTAAAGCACAGCACCATTTTAAAACAGCAAATTACCAGCATTCCTGGGATCACATTTCTCTAGAGCAACTATCCAATATGAGGCACAAGAACTAAGTCTAACTGGGCTAAAATCGACAAAATTAAAGACAAAGAATTATCTCTTTAAAAAACTGGGGCCTACTGTGCTCTGACAGCATGCTAAATGACAACAATCTTCTGGAAACATTGTTTCAGGACCAGAGAAGAGGTGGTGGAGTTCTGTTTGCCAATTAGCTAAATTAACTGATTTCTTAAGAAACTCAAGTGAACTGTAGTAAGGTAGTCAACTTTTGGAAACCTTGTTTAAGCAACAGATAAGAGATAGTGGGGTTTTGTTTTGAAGTTAATTTACTTCATGAGAAAGTCAAATCAACAGTCATAGACCAAGAAGTTGGTAAGATCTATGATAAAATCCAGTGGGCAAACTCTCAGTAGAAGTTCTTAATTTGCCCATGTCCCAATGTATTCAATGGGCTTCAGTTTGCAATGGCTCGACCTTGCTCTCGTTCCTTCTGATGGGAGTTTTACATGGACAAGGCCAGGATCATGGCCCCTGAGTGCTCCAAGGGGTTAACCTCTGTGAATTCTACCTCTGTGTCACACATTTAAATGAGTAACTTAGAGTTCACTATCTTTCTTTTCAACTAAAGTCAACTTCTTCTTTATCAACCAACATTCACCTACTCTAATCATTGAACACACTTGAATTCATATCATTTCTGGGATTTTGGTAACCATCAATCTTAAAGTCCTAGTAAGAAGAAGAATAAAGGGCTATCAGTGCAGTTGAGGCAAACAAGGAAGAAAAAGTGCACGGCGTCATGGTTAAGAAATCATGCCAGGCTAGGAAGACTCTCATCAACATCTCCTGAGTCATCCCATTCACCAGCATTACCTTGAAGAATATCTGTGTATATAAGTGAAAACCCTATTACACCCAGGGGCTTATGTCCTTAGCATCTTAATTTCCTAGTTGTGAGTATTTATCTAAAGGGACATGAGTATAATGCTGTCCTATACGGCATACTAAGAAACTGATGTAAAACTAAGCCCGCAGGAGAAAAGAGATGCTCCATTCCTGGGGCAATTTTCAAATGGCACTAAAAATAGATAAATATAGCAGTAAGCACTAAGTCTCTCCTCCCTGACTTCCCTATCTCTATTTTTCTTTTACATTTGTGTGAATTCAGCAACCATAATCTATCTAATTCTATTATGCCAAAAGACTAAAAGTTGTTGATGTTCAAAACTCTATCAGTATACCAAAAACTTTGAAACTAGGAAGGAAAAAAAGACTTTCTTACCCTTAACCAAAAATGAAGAGTCTCGGGCATATATGGATAGCTTAACAAATTACCAATTTACACTGAAATAAAAGATGTTCACTAAGAATTACACGACTAGGTACTGCAGGGGTTTTTTGTTTTGTCTTGTTCAGCAAAAAAATTCTAGGTTTGCCATACTCGATGTTTTGGTATGAGGTGGTGAATCAAGCACAAATTTTCTTTGGACTTAAAACATTTAAAATGCTGTGGAAAAACAGCTGGGGAAAGATACTGTTCTTAATCCCCAGATCTAGACTATCTGTTGGGGTAATGGCTTCCCGATCCCATTTTCTCAATTGTAAAATGGGAACAATATCTATCTTATCCAATTGAAACAAATATTAAATACGATACTTTAAACAAAAGATAAAGGTGCTTTGCAATTTACAAATATGAGGTATAACTTAAAGAGCTAATTGGAAGACATTAACATAATCTACATAGAATGACCTTCAGAGCAATATGGTTTGCCATTTAAGGAATGAAAGGAAGATAAATTGTAATACATATGTACTTCTCTCAGAGAAGGCTGAAAGGTACAACATCAAAGGCATTATCTGCGGACTCAGGTTTCGGATTACCTTTGCCACTTCCTACACGTGAGACACTGGGTAACTTACTGTAAAATTCTGTGAGCTCTAATTTTCTCATCTTTAGATGAGTAATAATAATATCTACCTTGTGAAGGTTCCTGCAATATTTAAATAAAATACTACACATAAAAGTATCTGACTTTAAAAATAATATTCATGCAAGGGAAAGTTGATCACATCAAAGGTTTCTTAAGGACTGTTTGCCTTCCACATCTGTCTTATTAATATAGCTTCATGCAGTCACCTCAATATCTTCAAGTATTGTAAACTGAGTTCAGACTATGTGCTTTTTTAAAAAGTGCATCTTTTCTATATCAAGCAGAAATCGGCCCAGAAAAAAAATGCTTCTGTAAAAAGCTTAGGAAAGAATAATTTCTCAATTCAGGAAATTTCTTCACGGTGCTATGAAGAATTTTTCTTGTACTGAATTGCTATTTGTGATCCACCTGTTAAAAAAAGCTCAAAACACATTTCAAAAACAAATAGAATGCTTAAACTTTCTTAAAAGACAGAATGTTTTACATGTTGTATTTTGAGGAGATTTTTTTAAAATAACAAGTTTTTACTTACTCATCTTTAAAATAAAAGAGAAAGTAACTGCCCAAAAAACAGCCTTATCTTTTGCTTTCTACAATTCAGAATTTTGAAAGAAATCCTCAAATCCTCCAAACAAGTGTAATACACATGGTTTGCTGGCAGAATTTATTCCAAGCATCTCCAGGCAATATGCATGTGAACCCGCGCGCACACACACACACACACACACACACACACACACACATTTTTGAATCATTAAGTCATTTGGAAGACTCTCCAGAAGTGTGCCGAGGCATGTTTTTGGTGTTTTGCCAAATTATGTGCTTCTGTTTGTGGCTTTCAAATATGGATTAGACAGAAGCACAAGCATGTACTGTTTGGCAAGTAGCGACAATGGTCTAGTCTGAATTTAGTAATGTAAGCTTTTCATTAGTCCTCTAAGGTGAAAGAAAGAATTAACAACAACTTGTTTGAGCTCTATCTTTATATCCCTTTGTCATCCATTCTTGTTCACTTGCCATAGATTAGAAGCCAAAGGAATTTCAGATGTCCTCTGCAGATAGACCTAAAGTAAGGGCTTCAAACAGGGGGTTCAAATGTCAAGTACATTTAAGCTGGAACTTGAACTTTTACTCATCCTTACTCTAAGGCTATAACTCTGCTTTTCTGAGTTCCCCATCGTACTTGAATATCCAGTTTACCCTCCTTTTTTTCTCACAAAAAGTACAGATAGAAATTACCTAAAGAGATAAAAGGTCACTTGAGATTTCTGTTTCTCATGACTTGAAATTACCATGCACAACAGTAGACTTCTACATGGCAAAGTGCTCACAAAGATGTCTCTGTCTCCTGTGAGGATCTCTGGGGGAAGCTATGTCCCTGCCACCCTGCCTCATGCTGCAGTCACTCTAAACTTCAGAGACCAGCATCTTACAACCATGAGCTTTGGTGCTAAGTTCAGAAAAATTAATCCCAAACTGTCACAACCATCCTGATGACCAGTATGTCTTTCTAATTAGAATCAATGCAGTAATCATTATAATTTGCAGTCCCTCCCTAGATCACCTGGAGAACACCATGGGAAGTATAGTTGACTTGCAGTATTTGACATTTTCTTCTGTTGGTATGTAAAAGTAATCTGATGTCCAATAGAAAAGTTCACAGAAACCAAGAGGTAAAAAGGACCAAATGCTGACAGTGGTCCATTGTTAATTGAGCCCCCTGTGCGAAGCTACAGAAAGATTAGTTTATACAGCTGCTGTTGTTTGTCATAACATTCCTAACAAGATTCATATGTTCAATCAAAGTCTTATTTTGCACCTCCAAAACTGGACCGTCCAATGGTCTGAAACATGTGGAAATCAAAAGCAACAGTGTACAGAAGGAAGACCGTGTATCCCCTCAGGTTGTCCCAATGGCTGAGGAAAGAAAAGAGGCGAGCCCCTGAGTAAGCAGAGCCTAGAATGTTTGGGTTTGGAGGTTAGTGAGTAAAACATGAACAATGAATGCGGGCTGGAAGCTGGGACAGAACCCTGTTAGGGTCATTACTAAGGTGTAATGCTATTGACTGTTTTGTGGGGAATTTAGACCTTTAACCCCATCATGATTCAGAAGCAGTGACTTTCTCGGGATAAAGTGAAAAACTGGAACTGGGAGAAAATATTTCCAGTCAGAGCACAAAGCTAACCATGTCACTTGTCCATTGTATTTTCCAGCAGTACAACTTTACCCTACTTAAAAACTACAGGTGTACTGAGGGGGAAAAAAAATGTGTTAACTAACTTTAGGAAACTTTCACTAAAACACCTAAGCTAAAAGTCCACAATAGGCTCAATACAAAAACATTATCAGTACTATCTATAAAACAGGTGTTAAAAATAAGGTATTTCTTATCCTCAGAAATTTTCATTTTAGTGAGGGTGGGGAGAAAATATATGCATACACACAGAGAGAGAGAGAGAGAGAAAAGAAACAGACACAGAGAGAGTGTGCTTACAATTCACAAAGCCCTTTCACACACATTATCAAAATTTATCCTCAGGAGTGATTGTTAACAATGCCATCATTATACAGACGGCAAAACTGAAGCACAAGTCCCAGTCACTGGTAATGGAACCAAAAATGGAAGCCCAGTCTTCCTATCATATCCCTTACCTTTTCTATAATAAGAAGATATTATATCTACTAATCACTATGATTAAAAAAGTACATAATGCCTAGAAACTGAATCCTGTTTTCAACACTAATAACTAGATTCTCCAAGTTGTATCCCCTTCCCACTACTTTCACAGAAACATTTTACCTAAGACTTGACTGCCTAAGATTGAGAGCTTATTAAATCCTCACCAAAAAGGGACATTAAGGCTAACAGTGATCAGACTGCTCCATAGAGAAGGCAGGTCAAAAGGCACGACTTCAAGGAAAGACTCTCAAGGCAACAGAGATCGATATAATTTACTTCAGAGAATAAAATATAAATCTACTTTGAAGGATGTTGCTCATCCACAACTCAAAGCACCTAAGGTATTTTCCAGGATGGATATTTATGGGCCACAACATGTACTGCTGTTAGTCTGTATTTGCTCCTTCTGCACACTCCTTTCACACTCTTCATCTCTGGTTCCTTATCTTATTATGAACTGGTTGAAGAGGCCATCTCAGACCTCAATAGAAGGTACAATTCCCATAAAGCTTCCAAATGTAAACAATGGTCTTGTAATAATGATGCAAACTCAGAAGGTAAGAATGATGTTTAGATTCCTTTTGCATGTTTCTCATCTAAAACAATTTTCCTTCCCTCACATCTTTCGTGCATTTGATTAAAGCACCAAAATACACTTACAACACAACCAGCAGGATTGCTTTGACAGCAGCTGAAGTGCCCATTCCAACCTTATTAACTTGATCCAAGACAGTACTTCAAAATGACACACTTTGGAAATGACAGGTAGAATCCAGGATTTTATTTCCCAGGAAGAGGAATTAATCCGAGTCCTGTATATCTAGTTTAGTACAAAGTCTGCTAAGGAGGTTAGTCCTATCCTGGATTAGCCTCACTAAGCCAGCTTAGGGGCTGATCTAAAATAATAGTTTAGCAAAATGCCTGGGTCCAAAGGCTGATTCTACCACTTGCTAGTTGTGTGACCCTGGGCATAATCTTTCTGTTCTTTGGTTCCCTCACATGTAAAAAGGAGAAACTAATAGATCTTGCCTCATGGGGCTGATGTAAGGAATAAATGAAAATACAAACACACATGCACATACACACATATTCAAGTGTTTAAAAGAGTATCTATATTCACCACCCACTTCAAGCCTTTACTTAAATGTTGCCTTACCAAGTAGAACCTATCCTAATCATTTTTAAAATACCTCAGTCTTCTCTAACCCTGAACTCACATTTTAGTTATTTTAAAACTAGATTAGAGACAGTATTTTCTACCAGATTAGTGCTCCTGTGGTCAGTATTCAATTTATATCACACCTTAAAAGAATAAGGCAATTCAGTGACTAGTCTCCTCCTGTAGCAAGTAGCTCCCAGGGAATTCCATTTCTACAGGAGACAATGTTAGGCAACGTGGGACTCAGGAGACAGCTCAGTGTGGGTGCACAGGAGGTGTCTGTGGTTCCTTGGAGGATGCATCTATTTTGTAAATAATGAAATTTACGACTTTATGAGTAGCAAAATAGGAAAAACAAATTCCTCAGGTATAGAAGAAGGTCTGGGAGACTACAGACCTAACTGATAATTGGTTTCCTTACAGGAAGACTAGGATTCTTTTATATGTTATATAGTTGTGATCATTTTAAAAATAAGACTTTCTTATAATTTTCTGGAGATTCATTAAACTACAATACTTCATATGCAAAAGAAATTATGGCAATCCATAGTTACATAGCTCTTTGTGCCACAATACATACGGTGAGCCAAAATGGGAAATTATATTTTCTAGAAAATCATTTTTACCCTTTCAAATGGTTGTGAGAGCAGCAACAAATAAAAACCTAAAATCTGTATTGTGGTTGCTAACTTGAACCATGCCAATGAACATTCAAAAGATTAATCAAAGGCTTGACAGTTGTTAACAGTTCAACATGGTTCCCATAATTATCCAATTAAACATATAATGCAAATAATAGAAGTCTTATGGGTTCCATAGAGCATGAATATCAAGGCTGCTTCAGAAAACTATTAACTGTAATGTACTGTCTGCTGAGTCAGAAGAAAGTGAAAGGAGAACTAGTACATTTATAATGGAAGGCAAGGAGTAGAAAAATAGAGTGGAGAGACACGTAACTCAACCACTCTTTATGTGGTCATATAAACACAACAGACAGTGGTAAAATCCAGAAAACAAAATTTAAGTAACAATTATTGTAAAACCAAAAGAATGCAGAGAAATGACTTTACCCTATAATTCCTACTGGTTGCACTATATCCACAGCATACTTCAACCACACTTTCCTAGCTTGCTGCTAAGTTAGAAACATGGATGTAATTATAGTTGTTGGCTTTTGACTCTGTCTATAAACCATGCAGAGATAAACTGCTATTAGTGAACATACCAACTCCATATAATTGTGTTTTGACATTATAGGTAAAAACAATGAGAAGGAAAACTAACCACAGCAATTATAAACAGCATGCTCCAGGGCACGTCAGGTCACTTATGACCTTGACTAAATGATTATAATCCTTAGGTTGCGTTCTCACACGTTCACATGCATACACACACACGTGCACACCCCACACCTGTTTTTTTTAGGGAAATGTATTTAGTAAACATAAGAATGACTAAATCATATATTTATAAATGCCCAGAGGAATAAAAAACGTATGCTGCATGGGTCAAATATCTGTACTTAAAAAAATCTTATATTTCAAAAAACCAATGTAAATTTTAAAGGAGAAACTTTGTGGTAAGTGTTCATTCTAAAAATATTCTATTTTGCAGCTCTATCTACTCAGGGGGCAAGAAGAATTGCAGAAATATGATTCAGTACAAAAACTTCTGCTACTATATAAACTGGATTTAAGTTACATTATTTGGAGGGCAATTTTTAAATATTTAAACCATCCCCTTACACTGATAACATTTTTTCAATAACCATTCAACTACTGACCTCATTTTATTTGCTACAGAGAGAAATGCTGCATTCATTTCTTTTTGTAAAAGTCAGTCTTCTCCCCCACTAAAGTGGTACAAAGCAATATTAAGAGGGTAATAAATATCCCATAAATATTATTAAAGCATGACGTTCTTAGATAAAAAATCGTATTGTGTTTAATGATACACACATTATTTTCTTCTAATGTACAAAATTATTTGTACAATCAGGAACAGTAGAGATGTGAAAGGTACAATAATGTTATATTATACATGGTGGCCCACTTTGCAGAAGTCCAAATTAAAAGTGATATGACTTTCTAATGAGACTATTCACAGAAATGGCAGTTGATAAACATAGTCTTTAGAGTGTACTAAGGTCATTAAAACAGGCTCATGTATCTGCGCATTTCTTAAAAGTGTACATTTTTTTTTTTAATGTGCCTTTCTTATTTGGTCTTCTTAACAATCTGATCAGGAAGGCAAGAGTAGTTGTCCTTTTTACAGATCAGGAAACAGATTCCCGAAGGAGGGTGACCTGCCTAAAGCTACCAGACTACTGGTTGCTGAATTAGGCCAGACAATCGGGTGAGCTCCTCATGCAGGGCTTCAGACCTGAATACCTGGGTTCAAATACTTGTTCCTCCTTTTAACCATTGTTGTATGAACTTCAGTCATGACTGGCTCTCTCTTTGAGAACTTTATATAATAGCTTCCACATAACTTAGTTGTGAGAATTAAATAAAACATGCTATATAAAGCCCTTAACACAGTCCCAGGCACATAGTAAGTGCTTAATAAATATTAGATGTTGTGGCTGTTGTTACTGTTACTATCATCTTAGAGCTACCCTGGCTAAGTTTGGCAAGGTTAAAGGATTAAATAAATAACCACATAAATATCAAATCCAGAGATTAACATTTAGCACACATTTTAGCACACATTTTAAAGAGATTAACATTTGGCACACATTTTAAAAGAAAACGAACTGACATAACTGGATATCACTGTAATTCTTGACTAGGGGCTCTTGCGGAATGACTTGCATCAGCAGTTCTTAAAGGTTTTCTAACAAAATGCTTGTGTATTTGTATCATCACACCACTCACGGGACACAAGTTGAAGGAATTTAGATTGAGAAAAACTATGCAAATCAAAACTGTGGTAAAATGCAAGCATACTAGTGTCTGTATCCACTTTATCGTGGGGATCAAAGTTTCTCTGTTTTAAATGCCACATTCCATCCTGGACCGAATAGTTTCTGTGTAACTAACTGGCAAGTCTAGCATCTTGACTGAAAGTTCACAGTTAAGGGCTTTGACATAATATCCTTGAGGACAATGGACTCCTCATTCAGGGCAAGAGCAATCCTGATCATGCTCAGGGCTGCATGAACTCAAGTTGATTTGGCCTGAACTGTCACTGCTCTTTTTAAAGGAAATGGAATCGGAAGAGAAAAATATCCATATTCATGTTGGGGAGCAAATATATAAAGTCAGTATGTTTAAATGTTGTACGCTGGCATCCAGGAACACTCAAGAAAGCTCTGTTGCTTGTAGCTCACTGGGGGACAGAGGAGCAGTGTCTGTAGGACAAACAGATGCACATCTAAGCAAGTAGAAAGAAGAAACATTTATGGTAGACAGAAAAAGAAAAACCATACAATTATTTCTTTCTCTAGGTAGGTAGGTAAGACTACACTGAGATCTCATGACAGTTCTATAACTCTGCTTCATACACACATTATTATAAAATGTAGCTTATAACCCTTGGAGATGCAGAGAAGACCCTTTTGTAAAAAACAGTTTTATTGGAGAAGTAGTGGGAGTGAAGCTGGGAATATGAGCTGGGAAGGGGCAGTCATGGGTTGAAATTCTGACTCTGCCTCTTACTAGCTTTCTGATTGGAGAGTTATTCAATATATTTAACCTCAATTTCTTTGTCTATTATTTGATGATAATACCTAGTTCCTTGGGTAACTGTAATGATTACAATAAAAAAATTAATGGGGGGAATGGGACATTTTGTTGTTTTTACTATTGCTAATATTGCTACCAATTAATACTAACATAATTATAAAACAGTAATAACAATGCAGATTGCCGTCTTTTAGAAGAGAAAGAGAAGTCATTTCTGGATCTTTCCATACATCCTCTTTCTCACTAAGATTCATAGTCTTATCGAAGAAGAAAATCAATATTTGAAACCAAAAAAGTGAACGTAATGTATAGGAATAAGGGGTGGGGGAATTTTTGTCCTGCAAACTTATGATGATTTACAAATCTCATAAACTCTTATCTAAATAACCCACAAAGCAAGCACCCAAAATTCAAAAGTTTTTTAATAAAAAATGGACTGTTTAGAAAGATGCAACCAAAAAAATTATGGAAACTAAAATATACGTTCTTTTTTCACCTATTTCCTTCAGAAAACTCCTCAAAAGCCCAGAAGTCCTTTACTCCAATCACATAGATATTTTATTTTGAAAAATTCATATATCCCAACTTTTCAAATCAATAAGAAAACAGAAGAAAATTTATTCTAAGACTTCCAAGGAAAACCATTAATTTAGCACAGGGTGGGTGGGATAGGGAAGATTTTATCATAAGTCAATCATAAAGACCATGATACTTATTCTTGAACAATTGGATTACTATGTATGGCTCTTGACTTGCTTAATCCTCTCTTTAAGGACATTTTATTTTCCCTACGTAGCCTTTGTGGACTGCACAATAAACATATCCAATTTCAAGGTCTCCTATATAAGCAGCACAGAGCAAGAGAAAACAAAAAAAATGAGAAAGACTGCTTAGTTTAAAAGATTTGCTTGAAAATCATTAAAATTTTGTGTATCAAAATTAATAAATCAAAACTGAAAGCAGTAACTCATAAATTAAAGATAAAACAAATGATTCCTTCCATTTTTTTTCTTGAGACAGAGTCTCACACTGTCACCCAGGTTGGAGCACAAGGGTGCAATCTCAGCTCACTGCAACCTCCAGCTCCCGGGTCCAAGCGATCCTCCTGCCTCAGCCTCCTGAGTAGCTGGGATTACAGATGCACACCATCACGCCTGGCTAATTTTTGTATTTTTAGTAGATACAGGGTTTCACCATGTCAGCCAGGCTGGTCCTGAACTCCTGACCTCGGGTAATCCCCCGCCTTGGCCTCCCAAAGTGCTGGGATTACAGCCATGAGCCATCACTCCCAGTCCTGTTTCAATTATTTTTAGTGTGCCAATAAGTGAAATGAGCTTTTTTAATATGTAAAGGTTATTTCATACTATATAATATTTTCTTTTGTCTCTTTTACCCTATTGGGGCCAGAGTAAGTTCATTATCTAGAATTACGATTAAGAAAGAAGTCCAGCAATAACTGCATGGATTAAAATTCCGACTCTGTCACTTAACTAGCTTGCCCTCAGAGTTCTCATTTGTGAAAAGGCAGTAAAGTATCTACCTCATATGGTTACTGAGGATTAAAAGAGTCAAACAGGTGACTTTGCAAACAATACCTGGTGCATACTAAATGTTAGCTAAATGGCAATGGTCACACGTGGAAAAGCACCACAGCCTAGAAAATCCTACCCACCTTTACTCAAGTTATCTATTAAGCACCAGGTCACTATGTAAAGCCTTAACTTGTAAGATTGGGATTGTCTCCATTTTACACAAGAAGACATAGAGCCTCTGGGACTTCAAAACAGTTGCTGAAAGTTATACAGTTAAAAAATGACAAAAACAAGATTTTAGACAGTACTCCTGTTTTCCAACTTTTTGACTATTTCCAGGGCTCCTTCTAGCAAGTTCCAATTCCATGCATGCCTAGTCACTGCCCCTGATGATGGGACACTACCAGACTGACATGTTAACTGCAAAACCTGCAATAAGTCTGCTGACATCTGATGAGCTGGAGAAATTATTGGGTGTACCCCAATGCCACATTCTCCTCTTTTATTTGTTCTATTAAGTGCAATCATCATCAGGAAGCCTAACACATACTCACTATTCCTCCAAGTTGCATTACAGTTCTTGATTACTCACTTTTGAATGGGAGGGTGCTAGTGCCACTCAGAACTCAATGCAACTGCTCCAGCTAGGAGCAGGGCAGAGTCCAGAAATACATCCTGACACGTATCCAACCTCCTGAAAGAAAAGCTACATGCTATGAGATGTCATAACAAGCACGCTTGTTACTACCACGTATATACTACAAAAATATTTTTTGTCATACAGAGAAAAAAATTACACTTGTTCATCACAATAACCCATTCTCATGATCTCACTATTTTCTTAGAAGTTGTCACAAGTTTTTATGTCATTTCTTTCAGATGATATTTGTATAATCACTTTTTATAACTTATTAAGCACTTAATGGGAACACTTAAGAAAAAAGAACAACAAAATTGGATAATTCTTCTTAAATTGTCTCTCACTACTGTAAAATTTATAAAATGTCTGTCTTCTCTATTTTGCAATTTTAGGACCTGGCGCAGTGCCTGCTACATAGTAGGTGCTTAGTGAATAGTTGTTGAATGACTAAGCAGCTTCACTGCAACAGAATGGCTTTTAAATGCATCATAAAGTGGCAAACTGAGAAAGATTTCTTTTTAAATTTCAGTGATCACAATCTTGCTACATGTGCACAACATAATCAACGGTGAACTAAAGAATCAACAAAACCCCCTGTATATCATCTTACAGAGAACAAGGGGAAGAGAAGCACGAAAATAAGAAAACCTGATCACTGTCATCTAAGAACTTACGTTCACTTTTTATTTTCCTGAGGAGATGGGGAAGTAGAGAGGAACTGAGAATTTCACAAACTAGGTTCAATTCTATGATTTGTAACCTTAAAAGACTGAAAGCTACTATAAAAGAGCTATTATATAGCTATAGTCACAGGATTACCACAGTTTTCACTGTACACTTTTTTCTGCAATTACCTATGAGGAAAAACTTATATTCTGGAACAGGCATCATTTACAGAGAACAAAATATTTAAAGCTGGGTGTTATTTTATTGTTGGGTGTGTTACTAGATCAGTCCATTGCTTTTAGCAGCAAAAAAGTATAAACTTGCATCAGGTCAGATACTTTAGTCTGACAACAAAATATACCTCAACAAACAGAAACCATTTTTTCTTCTGAGTTGAACAGCCACACTTGATTTTTAAAATAATAACAATAGTGATATAAACTGGATGCAAAACTCAATTCAGCTAACTTCAGAATATTTTAAATACAGTAATTTTGCAGAATATTTTGCTTTCCAGATTGTTTAATTGCCTATAGAATTATCTTCTCAATTGCAAAATATCTTAAAACAAATTATGGACACATGACAAATATATATTGACACTTTTCATTCAAGATTATATAACATAAACAATTGAAATACCAGAATTCGTTTTAAAAGATACTTTACAAAACATTTTAAAACAATGTATATAGGATATACACTGAAATCTAAGAGCTAAACTATATCTAAGAATAATTTAGATTTCAGAGTTCAATGTTACAATTCAATAATAAAAAAGAGATTAATCAATCAAAGCCATTTAGTATTAAAATTTTGGCATCTGTGTTAAAATTCCTATTAGATTATTTTATTAACAATTTTTTTTAACAGAACACCAAATTTGTCACCAAAATAAATATTCCCAAAACAGCTTTATATCAATGCCAAATGCAGTTAATGTATATGAAAAGTAGATTCTTGGTTATTTGTTTCATTTTGTTTTGGTTTTTTTACATAACCGCTGAGAAAACACTGCTTAACACTCACCTCCTCTCTGTGACCTTTCCATTACAGTCCCACAGGGTACCCTCCCAGAAAGCTCAACAAATCTAACTATATACAGTAGTTGGTGAGAGGGCTAGTTAGTTGTATACTTGTCCCACAATCTTTGGCATTTTTGTTTTTCATAAACACTGCAAGTGACCATGACCCTCTCATTTCTACTTGTAAATTACTTGGGCAAGGCCATCAGTATTTCACTGTTTTTTCCTAACTCCTTGAAATATTGAAAACAGTGCTCAATACAGTGCTTCTACTCCATAAATGCATTTCTCAACCATCTTTTCACCTTTAGCTCAAGTGTTCTATATTTTCCTTGAAGGATTTATTTTAATAAATCCACAAATGCCTACTTCTTTGACTATATGATGATACATATGGAATCATATTAAACATATATCAAAATAAAAGGATTTAATATACCATATATATTGCATTTTATCTTGTCTTTTATTATTTTATTAGTCATTAGATTTTCCAAAGCATGTGTGCATGTGTGTGTGTATATGTGTGTGTGTATGTGTATATACATATATTTGGTATGCCAAATATATAATATTTACCCAAATATATAATTTGGTATACCAAGTATATATATACACACACACACACATATATAACATACACACACATAAATATGTACATACATTAATATATATAATCAACACTGAACTCAAGGATCAACAAATCCACTGTATAATGCCTTATAGAGAACAAGTGGAAGAGAAGTATGAAAATAACACCTGATCACTGTCATCTAAGAACTTACATTCACTTTTTATTTGGCTGAGGGCATGGAGCAGTATAGAGGAACGGAGAATTTCATAAACCAGGTTCAATATATATTTGGTATACCAAAATTTGGTAGTTGGTGAGGTTATATTTTCCTATATATTTGGTATACCATATATATACACACGCACATATACACACACATATAAATACACATATATACGCACATACATATACATACATACATATACACACATATATACATACACACACACTTTGAAAAATCTAAAGACTAATAAAAAATGACAAGATAAGGATTATTATCCAGGGACTTAATTGTATTACCAGTGAAATGATTTTTTAAATGATTTGTCATTTTTAATGAATAAGAGAAAACAGTCAAAATTATTCTTCAGAAAATAATCTTACTCATAATATTGAGATATTTCTTCCAGGCTTATTTGTGGGACTCAAATTCAGTGCTATTGGAAACATAAAGGAAAAAATAAAGATATCACCATTTCAGACCATGAAAATGTTTGGGATTTTAAAGTCTTAGTTTCTTGCATAAATAAATACCATCACCTCGAACACTCCCTGCTAGGCAACAGTTATGAATATGTTCACTTTTATCTCCAATTATGTTTGTGCCTGGGATTTTCTTATACCCAAATGAAAGACCTGATGAAAAATGGATAATAGTAAAGCATACTGGATTCTACCAGGAAATTTATACAAGAATCCAGCATGTCTTTGTACTCCTAGGGAAGGCTATTTCCTTAAGTAACTCACAAATATTGAAAACAGGCATTGTGAATTGCTGTGGCTCTATACCATTCACATTAGGAGTGGATTTTGAGACATTATATAGCAATCACAATATTTAAATTTTTGCCATATAACTATGAAACTGGAAAACTTGCCAAATTTAATATTTTTCTCCCCACTTTAGGCATAGCATTGCCCTTAACTTAAAGCTCTGCCCCACAAAAGGCAGACCAAGTCTTTTGGAAAGCTCAGAGAAAGATGGTGAGCATTCACTGATTGAGCAAATAAGTACTGAGTACCTACTATGTGCAGGTGCTCTGCTAGCTGCTCATTAAAAGTCAGAGCAATAACTGCAAACATTTTATTGCACACCTACAATGTGACAGGTGTGGTGCTAAGCATTTCACAAGTATTTTCTCATTTTACCCTCACAACTGCCAAATAAAGTGCATGCCCACTCCAGAGCTCAGGAAACTGAATCTTAGAAAATAAAACTAATTTACCCAACTACATAGTGAATAATATAAAACAAACATTTAAACTCACAGCAAGATTCCAGAATACATGCTATTGCTAATACAAACCCTGTAATTCATATGGTTTTATTTTACTCATTCTTAACATTAAAAATACACATATAAGATGGAAATTATATTTCTAAAACAGTGACCAATCACTAGTGCAGATACAAAAGAAAGAAAACAAGCTTCAGTAAAAAGTAGATTTTCCTAGTTTGAGGAACTTTTCTTGTGTTACCTTGGTAACAGTAACCTGATTTGTCACTAATGTTCTATATTAAATATAAATAACTTGTATTCATTCATCCATTCATTCAACAAATACATATTATTTATTTTATGATATGCTCTCATAATATTACTATCAATTGTGGTTTCCTGTACTTGCATTATACCCACCTTTTATTCACCTATTTTTCCAACTACAATTGTGCCTGAAAAACATGCTTTCAAACTTTCACCATAAACTGTCAAACTAGAAATTAGCTACTAGAGGTAGCCGATATTAAACTTTCTCTAATACTAATATCTCTGTTTCAATGTATTAATCTTTGCCTTATTCCAGAGTGCCTTGACATACACAAGCACACACAGGACATTTTAAAAACATATAGATAACTCTTTCATGTTATAAAATAATTCTTGGCCAGGCATGGTGGCTCACGCCTATAATCCCAGCACTTTTGGGAGGCTGAGGTGGGTGGATCACTTGAGGTCAGGCATTCACGACCAGCCTGGCCAACATGGTGAAATCCAGTCTCTACTAAAAATACAAAAATTAGCCAGGTGTGGTGGTATGCGCCTGTAATCCCAGCTACTTGGGAGGCTGATCCAGGAGAATCGCTTGAACCTAGGAGGTAGAGGTTGCCGTGAGCCAAGATCACGCCACTGCACTCCAGCCTGGGCAACAGAGACTCTGTAAAAGAATTCCTACCTTAATAAAAAGATTCATTGAAAGATGCTTTTTGAAATTAAACTCCCCTTGTAAACTTAATCTGTTTTATTTACTAAAAATTAAACTAATAAAAAATTATCAGAAACATCTCTTAAATAAAAGAAGGTATATGGACGTTTGTTTTAAACTTAAAAAAAAAAAAAAGTTTTCTTTACCTGAGATGATACATGCCACACAAAGGAAAATGGAGATGTAGTAATTATCAAGCTAATTGGAAAATTATAAACACCCAAAAGGAGAACTTATAACAGCTCCTCATAACTAGCTCTGACCTTTTCTTTAAAAATCTGACTTTCAGTTAAAAAAAAAAAAAGTTTTCTTATAACAAATCTCAACCATCTCTTCTTACGTTATTGGAAAATTAGCAGTATATTTTAATGGGTCCTTTCTGTTTTCAACCAGTATCAAATTTTGATATTAGTTGACTGCAATTTAGTGTATCTTCCATCCACACAAAAAAAGAGAAAGACCATGGCTGCAGATTGATTTCATTAGAATACTTCCTATGAAACTGTAAAAAAGAAAAAAATCTAGTCTCTTGCATTAATCTCAATTAATTACAAATGATAATACAAGACACTTAATCATTATTTTTCTTCTATATTCCTTAAAAAATTGCTGCCATGTCTTCACAAAATAACCTTTCACTAGTTTTGATAATTTATGTTTATTTTCCTCCTACAGCAGTAAAAGTAACACATCCAAAGTCGCACTGGGCCTCTCTTTGACTCAGTATCCCAAATTGTAAAGTGAGAAGATCTGTAGGGATTTTCCCAACTCTAAAATTCTACAAGTTAAAGACCTCTTTCTTAAAAAGCAAGCTTCTTATCTACATTGAACCAAATGAGTTGACTACTGGACTTTGAATTGAGCAACATGAAAGTGTTACTCAAAAGTCAGGTTACACATTATCTATTTCTCTTTAATAAATAAAATGTATTAAATCCCTAAATTTAACAAGTGTATGTTAAACTTTATTAAGTATTGCTTACTATGAAGAGGACTGCTCTCTGCCAAGATAACCAGAAACCAAATTCCTAGGATGCTAGAGCTAAGAGGGCTAGTGGATGTCCTCTAGGCCAATTCTCTTCCCTGACAGACACAGAAACTGAGTCACTGAGAGGGACAATGTTTCCCAAGCACCTGCAAGCAGCAGGACCACCAATGGTTTTCTCTTCCACTTCAGCAAGCTGCTTCAATCACTATATGGCATAGAATGAATCTCTACATCAGTAAACAAAGGAATGGAAGAAGGAATGGAAAAAGAATGGAATTCCATTATCAGGTCACTAAATAATCTAGAGTCTAACTTTTCTTTTTTTAATGTAAAGACCTTATGTTCAGAAACTTACATTCCAAAGTATAAGTAAAATTATGTCCATATGTAGATATGTCTTCTCCTACGTGCATCTTAACAAACAAAAAAATCTATCATCAACCCGCAGAAAACAAAAAGTGAAATTAAAAGAATAGAGTAAATCTAAATTGTATATTTTCATTCCTTCTAAAAGGATTAAATAACAGAATTCTAAATGGTTTGTTTGTACTTTCCATGCAATATGTAGATTAACCATGAAATTCTGTTTGGGACACTTTGACATCTGTTTTCAGTGCATTACAATGAAATCTGGGGACTTGATACATACATTTGCTGTAATAAAACTGTCACTAATCAGTGTTTTCCAAAATATTGCCCATAACTATTACTATTCAGTAGTCTCATTTGCATGATCTAATATTGTTGCTACATCATGTTTTTCCCTGACAATGTGTTAGCTAGTCCCAGGCACATGGTCGAAAATGGCTGCAAACAACTCAATAATCCCAGCATTTCCATAGTACTCTGTATATATGCATACAATCTGTTCTAGAATTGAACTAACACTTCATCCTTCATGAAATATTTTCTCTGTAACTGGAACACCCAAGGTTGAATCCACATCCCTGAGTATGAAAAACTCAACAACAATAAAGAAACCCACAGTGAGGAAGAAATTATGTCTCATGGGCCTTCCACAACAGGAGATGCAAACATAATCCTTACTCAGAAGTCCCTTCAACAAATCTGTAATGATGCTTTCTGAACAATAAGTGCAGAGTCTATCATTAACTTAGTCCATTTCTATGAACTAAAGAACAAGACTGGACTAGACTTTAAAACGGAGTCTACTCCCTTTCTCGAGGATCAATAGATAGCCTTATCAATGACAGATACCAAGAGCCACAAGTTCACAACGAGTTAACACAAACTCCTGGATATTAGATTGAAAAACTGTTTCTGTTTCATACTGCATATATCTGGTGTGTCACGTACAAAATATGGATCTCAGGGGAAAAGTAAGTCTGACAGCCCAAATACGGTATTCACCAAAAAACAAAACCTTACTAAAAACAATTTGTCTACCTATGTTGATTCTAAATGAATTCCATATCTTATCAGTACTTGGCATTATATTCACATTGCTCAACAGTCCAATATAATTTCATTTTGTCCTCCCATGAACTCATCTTAAACCCAAAATATGTTTCTCCATGCACATGTTTTATATTATGCGAATGCTGGATACAAAAAGCAGATTAATTGTAGGCCCTAATGCTGTGTTTGTTAGTACTAAGAAGTCATTCCAAATGTTCCAAAAGGGATTAATGTAGTATAACAAGTCTATTTAATTATTGTAAGACCAGTGATCCTCATATTACTATAAGCAGCTTTTCCCTTATTTGGAGACTGTAAATAGAACAGAAATTGTTACATGATAACTTTAAGTCATATCCTAAAATGTTGATGCTTTACCATCAGGAATAAAGAAATATGCAAGCATCTCTGAGAGGCTATGAAAGGCAACTAGTATTTAAGAATCACGTATATGCTCCCATTTTAAGTGAACATCAACTTTAAATCGTAAGTGTAAGCAAAGGTTTTCAAATACATTAGAAAGACATAATACCAAATCCTTCTGCCATCAACAGCAATCCCAGTTTACATATGTTTAAAAACTGTAGGCCGGGCGCGGTGGCTCAAGCCTGTAATCCCAGCACTTTGGGAGGCCGAGACGGGCGGATCACAAGGTCAGGAGATCGAGACCATCCTGGCTAACACGGTGAAACCCCGTCTCTACTAAAAAATACAAAAAACTAGCCGGGCGAGGTGGCGGGCGCCTGTAGTCCCAGCTACTCGGGAGGCTGAGGCAGGAGAATGGCGTGAACCCGGGAGGCGGAGCTTGCAGTGAGCTGAGATCCGGCCACTGCACTCCAGCCCCGGCGACAGAGTGAGACTCCGTCTCAAAAAAAAAAAAAACTGTGGCTGCACTTTGTTTCATGTATATGGTTTTCGATTTTTGTGTATCCCATGAACAGAATTGCTACTAAACACCAGCGTGTTATCAAAAAGAAAATGAATGCCACAGATTATTAAAAAATTATGTGCCAGAATCCAAACAAGCTAATCAATGTACTGATTCTGCTTTCTGTACACCCTAGTTACCCTTTAACTAATGGACAAACAGTGAAATAACTTTTCCTATTAACTCCTGGCTAGAACGCCTAGGTATATGACACACTTATTATAAAGTGCTCCATATAAAAATATCATGCCTTTTTACACTGCATCAATGTGACACATGATTTAAATTCTCCCAGTAGGGATTGTGGATATGGGCTAATCTCTCCACTTTCCAAACCTCCTGTGCAAAGTGAGGGGTAAAATTCACTGGCCGTAGAGAAACAAGCACCAAAACTAGTTCCTCCAAGGATCCATGACCACATGAACCCAACCAACCAGAGCTACTGAAGTCAAACACTGTGATCCCAAATCACAGTTTCGTAAGAAGTAAATGTTTTAACCATTTTCCATTTGGTTTCCAGTTGTTCTTAGCAAAAGTGAAGTCAATTTGAGTAATAAACATTAACTTATTTCCTACAGAGCTCATTTAATTATTTAATTTTCTTAACACCATAGAAAAGGAGGAATGGGAAAGAGTGACTTAAAGGAGAAAATTAAATGGCAATAAAATAAAATGATTCATGCAACTGATTAAACGGTTTGAGGGTTTGTTGTTTTTTTTTTTGAGACAAAGGGTCATTTTAAGTATGATACTTTCACACTTTAAAAGAGACGAAAACCAGCAGCATGCTTTTTTAAGAACAATCCAGTTGGCCAGGCACCGTGGCTCACACCTGTAATCCCAGCACTTTGGGAGGCCGAGGCGGAAGATCACGAGGTCAGGAGATCGAAACCATCCTGGCTAACACAGTGAACCCCTGTCTCCAGTAAAAATACAAAAAAAAATTATCCGGGCATGGTGGCGGGCGCCTGTAGTTCCAGCTACTCGGCAGGCTGGGTCAGAAGAATGGCGTGAACCTGGCAGGCGGAGTTTGCAGTGAGATTGGGTCTCAAAAAAAAAAAAAAAAAAGCATAATCCCTTCAAGCCACATCATCATCACTTCTGCCCAAACAAATCTAAAACATAAGTGTAGTTCTCCCAAATGTGGGCAATTTAATTTTTTTGTATATGACAGTTTTACACTTTCATTAGAGTCCAGTGAATTACAAGTACTTGATAGGACACCCTTTATCCACACCAACAGTGAGTTATTTATTCAGAGAGCCACTAATAAAATTATTTTATTCCTTCCCTTCAAAAATATACCTAGATTCATCAATAAATTTATTCTTTAGTAAATCTGAGATAAAAAGTCTTCTAAAACCATACAATCATTCCAATTTAAATTGGTTTTAAAACTACACACAACTAGCTAACGTCATGTGTCTATACAAAGAGTTTTCACTAATAGGTATTTACTCACACTGCTGTGAGCAGGACTTTGATTTTCTCTTTGGTATGTCTTGCCACCTGAGATAAATATGAACTAAATGATGACCGTCTGCTTCATATCCAGTCATTCCTTTTTTTCACTACTGGATAGTTTCTCTGGCAGTCTACATTATGCTATTTTCCTTCATATATAGTAGTAATTATTATTATTAACATTATTGCTTTTTCTTACATGAACTATTTCATTTAATCCTAAAGCAGCACAGTGAAGTAGGCATTTTAATCCTCGATCTACAAATCAGAAAAGCAAAGCGCACGGAGCTTAAGTGACTTGACCAAGATCACAAAGCAGATAAATGGCAGAGCCAAGACTAGAACCCAAAATGTCAAATTCTATGCACATGATTTTTGTTACAAAATGAATGTATGGGTCTTCCTCAAATTCCTATGTTGAAATTCTAACCCCCAATCTGATGGTATTAGGAGGTGGGGCCTTTGGTTGATAATTAGGTCATGAGATTGGAGCTTTCATAAATGTGATTAGTGCCCTTATAAAAGAGATCCCAGAGAACTCTCACTCTTTTGCTGCATGTACAGAAACAAGGAAAAGTTGGCACTCTGCCACCCGGAAGACAGCCCTCACTGGAACTTGACTGTGCTGGCATTCTGATCCTGGGCTTCCAGCTTCCAGAACTGTGAGAAATAAGTTTTAGTGTCTGTAAGTCACACGGTTTATGCTATTTTGTTATAGTGGCCTGAACTAAGACATTTTCTGTGCTCTACAAAAACGGAAAAGGCAGAAGTGAGATATGCTCAACTTCTTAAGCAATTCAAAATTCAAAGGATGACAGAATACTTAAATTTGCACAGTATTTACTCTTCAGTCTAAGAATAAGCCGTCTTTCTTAAGTAATTCCTGCAAGATCTAAGACCCGCCTTTCTCTTTTTCTTCTAACTTCACTTCTCCTCAACTCCCTACAACACATGTGTGCATGCGCACACCCCCAGCTCCCTGCCCACATACACACACAAGTTGGACAACACATAAGTTGGACTAGGAACTTTAACTCAACAGGTGAGATCACCTTAAAATTATTTCGATGTAGGAACTGAGGTAGACGTCTGGAGAAAACTAAAGATATTTTTAAATCCTCTGGGCTGGTTGCTGTTCTCATATCATAGTCCCACTGTCATCTGACCCCTTAGCCCACTAAACACATCTAAAGCCAACTCCACATTGGTGCTGCCCCTGAGGATGCTGATGAACCAGCAGAAAGGTATAAGAGATATTTTCTACTCTAGATTCGTTTTTACAGGAGAAGAGAGAAAAACTGAGGCCATGGACTAAAATCAGATTCAGAGCATTTCATTCAACCTTCCTCCTCTGACCCCTATGATTCTGGATTATCAACATGATTCATTCTGAAAAAGCATTTAAATTCCTTGATCTTGTGAACATTCCTAGGGGAAAAATAGTTTAAAACACAACAGTAACAAACAAACAAACCAGAAAGAAAGAAAAGAAAGCCTCTCACCTGCTATTTTCAGATATTTTTTAGATAGGAATACAGAAATCTACTGCTTTTTTCCAAGGTTCTAGTGCCTGTAGCACACTGTCTCTCATCTGTCAGTGTATCTACACACATGTATAAACAGTACGCAACACGCAAGTAAGGAAATGTACATTTTAACTTAAACTTCCTTTTTTCCTCTAATAATTTAAAAATAAAATGTAACAGCTTGGATTTTAAATATTTAATCTGGCAAATATAGGAAAAATCATGAACTATAATGTCATATTTGGCAAAGAAGAGTTTGGTAGGATAAAATATCTGTGTTTGAACATTTTAGAAGGCTTTTCCAGTATTTTAAAAATAAAATTATTCCACTGCTTCAGAAGAGAAGAACGGAGGAAATTCGCTAGTTTTTGCACATGAGTTTTCACGAAAGTAGGAAAAAAAACAATTTTTATATTCATTAAAATAAATAGTTAACTTTACATGCTGGCAAAGTCCCCCACAAGAAATAAAATCTTCATATTTACTAATGGTTCTCTACTATGTCATGAAATTTAGCTATTTAAGTCACAAAAGATAGGATTCCCTTAAAACTGTAACATAAGATGGTATACATAGAGTTACAACATTACTTATTTGTAAAAAAAAAAAAATTTTGGTTTTACCCTAAATGTTTAGTATATAGATTTTTTCAGTACTAGTCAAAGATTCATAGTGTTAAGTTCAAAAGTCAGTTGTTTTCACATTGGTAACTAAAAGCATAACTAAATTTCCCAATTTTACCTCATATTATGACAATAAAATATTTTATTGTAGCAGCTGAAAACGCCAAAAAGTAATTATTAAAGAAACCATAAATACAAAAAGCTGAAAAGTCAACCTCAGAAGAGTGTGGAAAAGGAAATTGTGATACACACCATCATAAAACACAGAAACTGAAAATTTAAGCAGAAAAGATCTAAATCCCTCCAAATGCCAGAATACTATGCCCCACCTCTTGTAGCAAGGAGGGCTGCAAATTTGTCCCCATCGCTGTCAGCAAACAAAAGAAAGTCACTTCTACAGCCAGACCATGTCAAACAGAAGATGTAGCTACTGCAGAGGGACGCCTTGAATCCACTGGTGTGTAAAGTAAGGGCTTCGGCCTTTTTGTCAGCTATTACCATTAAAGAATAAGAGGAAACAGTGACATTATTACACAATAGAAAGGTCAAACAGCTTGCAGCCATTTCATGACCCAAACAAGTCAAGGTCAAGGGATTCAGGTAGCAACTTAGCCAGGGCATAAGTTACAGCGCAAATGAATTGTTTTAACACATCAGCTTTGGTCAATTAAACCTAACAAGGCAAGTTGCATCACGTAGCAGGGTTCCTGACACCAAGGCCAGAAGCTGAGACCGACCTCATAAAACAAGGCTTTTAACATAGCATAGCAAATTTAAGGTAATCCATCCAGAAACTGCAGATGTCAGAATAATAAAATACAAGTTGTCCTACGAAGGAACACTTTTTACACTTTAGAATTCACTAATAGAGGGGTATAGACTTCATATTGACATGTTATTAGCATATGCATAAATGTAATCCCCTGCTCACATGAATTACAGAATACACCCTACTTCAAAGAACTTTTTCTTAATATCTGTACTCATGATTAGACTTTTGTCCCAAGCTCTACCATTCCCTGTTAGCACCAAAACATTTCTCCATGTATTTTTTTCAAAATGAGTATGAAAATCAGGTTTCTTAAAATTTAACAGTTCATCTTCATTCAGCATGAGAATATATATGTCACTTAATATTAATGGATGCTTGTTAAATGCTTTTATGTAGTTTTATGAGAGACATGTATTTCAAAATTCAATGAATACTATTTATTAAGCTGACTATTTTGAGAAATAGACTATTTTGAATGGAGTCAAAGCTAACTAAAATTTTAAAACTGCATGTATTTAGCATGAAATAATTCTTTTCTTAAAGGTTAATTCTTATTTTATTTCGCACTTGTTTAAGCAAATTCCATTTTCAACTGGTTTATGCTTCCTCAATAACTTACTGCATGTTCTGAACTGCCTTTAAAATAGGATTCTGAAAATACACAACCTCCAGGCAACTTTTGATAGTAAAATTACTTCATCCATCACCCCATATTTTTAATTATATAGTCCTTGTTCAGAGTTCTTTAATTTGTCAGTGATTCATCAATGCTGTCCTGTTTAAGCTATCATCATAAACAGAATATGTGTATCTAAGTGTTTTATTATAAACAATGTACTTATGCATGTAATCATCTGCTTTCCCATTTTTGAACAATTAAATTTTGAAGATTTTTTTAAAATGTGTGGCTTTCAATTCAGCCTCAAGGACTTTCCACCTCATTGATTAGCCATTTCTTCCAATTTTCTGAATAATATAGCAACCAAAAGCCCAACCATTCAAGTCCTATTAGTCTCACATCCTCTAACGTTCAATCTAATACAAGCTAATCCCACAGACTCACTCCTTACTGCACGCACTTAGTTTTCACAAGTTCTCTGCAGTTTGACGATTTATTCTCTATGTCAAATTCTAACAACTAAATTCAGTTAAATTAACCGCATCACATAATTAGAGTTCAAGGTCCTAAGAATTTACTTTAAAATGAGATGACATACCACGTTGCCACAGAAAAGTGAGCATGATCAGAAGGAAGCGTCTCTTCTTGCTATGCTTGGCACTGGGGCACGCGGCCGTAATAACTGAAGTTTCCAATCGCATAACCACTAGTCCTTGAGATTTCTAAAATTATTCTTCCTTCACAAGGATGGAGGGAAAAGGCTGGAAAACTTGCTTTGAACATTATGTTGGCTAATCATTTGCTCCACCATAGCACATACATAGGAAAACCCCTTAAGTGTCGCAAATTTTACTTTCATCAACTTCAAACTGGAAAATGCTATTCCTTCATAAACCAAAGAGAAACATTTACCCAGAAGCTAGTTTCAGAGCCAGGGATCGCCTTTGCCCACAATTTTCAGGTATTTAATAATTGACCATTTTAATGAGTGTTTCATATGCTCTTTAAACTCTTTGCAAACTTGGAGCTTCAAACAAAGCAATAACTACTTCTTTGATTATAAGTCCATTATCATGTAAGCCACCATGATAACAGAAATGAAAACTAACTTATCTCAATTTTAAGATATCCTGTGACTTCTGACATAAACTCCCGTTGGGTCCCTCTCTCTTCAGGTGCTGAAATTCTAACTGGCCAGCAGTGATGGCAAGACTGCTAGTATTAGAAAGCACAGTTTTATATAGCCTACCAGTCTAGTTTTCAGTTTAATCTGGTTGAATGAAAGCTTATAAGGAGAAAGACCTTACTAAACTGAGTATCTTGGACTGTTGTTTCAAATTTTAAGTGCCAAATCCAAAAGGAAAAGGTTAATGGAGGATTATAACTTTAACTTCCTTATGACTGCTTCTTCCTAAATTCCAAATTTAGGGAAAACAAGTAAGTAAATGAAAATCCTACCAAATCGATTACAAATCTTTATGTTTGAAAGTGCTTCTTAGGTACCACTTTAGAAAACAGCAACTTTAAAGAATTAAAGCTGTAGCAATAGGTGGCCTCTCTAAATGGCTCCTACCCAGCTCTAAGTCTCCAGGCACAGACACTGTAACTGTGCCTATCAGGAAGGCATTCTTCAGGAGATCTGACCATCACTCCTGTCACTGCAATGCACAGTCCTCTCCAATTACCATGATTCTCGAACAATGCATATTATTTTGGTTCTTACAAATATGGAGATATTTGGAATTATTTTACCACACAAGAGACACTGTGCACTAAATTTGTAAATCCAAATACATAATCTAAATATTTTCATTACAAAATTTGTAGTGCTGTATATACAGGGTGGGGGGAAGATGCCTAATGCTGTCGGTAGAATATTTTACCAACCTTTGCTGCCTCCAGAAAGTGGGGTACTATATATTTTAAATATTTGAAAATCATAATTGATGTAACAAATAAGCATCCCATCCTTCGCTCCCTCTCTCCTTCTCTCCCCCCATACTTCCCTTTGAAAATGAGATCATATTAACAGCAATGCAAGAGCTTAGTTTGCCATATCGGAACACAGATGCCAAGCTTCCCCAGCTGGCAACTGGGGCCTCAGAGTTTAACTCTTAAATTGTCTGCTAAAGCTATCTTGTGGCAGGACTTCATGGCATAGAGGGTGAACTTCTGGTCGGAGACTGTGTTTTCTTATCAGTGAGAAAATTGTTAAGTATCTTATCTCACAATATATGTTCCCACAAAGGTCTCATTAAGCCTAGGAGCAAGACGTGCCAATAAGAGCCCTTCTTTATCTTGTGAATTGTGTATGAGCCAGAATGCAAACAAATGTGCTCTAGAGTTCACAAGTTCAGTCAAGGACAAGTTGCTAGATGGGAAAATTAACAGTGCTCCCCTAAATCAAACATGCATACCAAGTATTTCTCCTACACACAAACTTTTATGCTCCCAGAGCATTTCACAATGCAGACACACCAAATCATCCTAGAGAACAGCCTCATTTTAATCAATTATGAAAGCTTATTTTTTCCCATAATGGGAAATACCTGCAAATCAAGTGAAATCTGTTAAAATGTTAAAATACACTGCCAACTTGCAAACAATTATCTACTTAAGCTTTTCATAAAGAAATAATTGTTACCCAAAAGGATTCTGAAATTCAGTAACTGTAGGAAGAAAATAATTCTTAGCATTTGCTTCCTCACTAATGATATGTGACAACCAGGCAGGCTTCTATTTCAAATACAATAATAATGATTACGACTTCCCCTGTAAACAAGTCACATTTTCACAACTTCAAAATGTACTTCAATTATTATAACATTTAACAATAAAGCAACAAAAGTGGCCATCCAACAACAGATCATAATTTTAAGAGTTCAACAAGGCTAAAGGAAACTACTTTTCAGGATAGCAATGAGGTTTCTGGGCTCTCTTTAACACTCCAAAACATGTTTAATAAGAGTGCAAAGTACAGTCCAAAACTCAATTAGGCTGACTCATTGTAAACTCTAATCTGTTATATACATGACAACAGTTACTATCTCTCGAGACCTTTAAATGTCTTGGGGTGTTGTGACCTCTCTCTTCAAAATGCTTTCCTGCCCCAGAGAAAGGCCAATCCCANTTATAAACAATGTACTTATGCATGTAATCATCTGCTTTCCCATTTTTGAACAATTAAATTTTGAAGATTTTTTTAAAATGTGTGGCTTTCAATTCAGCCTCAAGGACTTTCCACCTCATTGATTAGCCATTTCTTCCAATTTTCTGAATAATATAGCAACCAAAAAGCCCAACCATTCAAGTCCTATTAGTCTCACATCCTCTAACGTTCAATCTAATACAAGCTAATCCCACAGACTCACTCCTTACTGCACGCACTTAGTTTTCACAAGTTCTCTGCAGTTTGACGATTTATTCTCTATGTCAAATTCTAACAACTAAATTCAGTTAAATTAACCGCATCACATAATTAGAGTTCAAGGTCCTAAGAATTTACTTTAAAATGAGATGACATACCACGTTGCCACAGAAAAGTGAGCATGATCAGAAGGAAGCGTCTCTTCTTGCTATGCTTGGCACTGGGGCACGCGGCCGTAATAACTGAAGTTTCCAATCGCATAACCACTAGTCCTTGAGATTTCTAAAATTATTCTTCCTTCACAAGGATGGAGGGAAAAAGGCTGGAAAACTTGCTTTGAACATTATGTTGGCTAATCATTTGCTCCACCATAGCACATACATAGGAAAACCCCTTAAGTGTCGCAAATTTTACTTTCATCAACTTCAAACTGGAAAATGCTATTCCTTCATAAACCAAAGAGAAACATTTACCCAGAAGCTAGTTTCAGAGCCAGGGATCGCCTTTGCCCACAATTTTCAGGTATTTAATAATTGACCATTTTAATGAGTGTTTCATATGCTCTTTAAACTCTTTGCAAACTTGGAGCTTCAAACAAAGCAATAACTACTTCTTTGATTATAAGTCCATTATCATGTAAGCCACCATGATAACAGAAATGAAAACTAACTTATCTCAATTTTTAAGATATCCTGTGACTTCTGACATAAACTCCCGTTGGGTCCCTCTCTCTTCAGGTGCTGAAATTCTAACTGGCCAGCAGTGATGGCAAGACTGCTAGTATTAGAAAGCACAGTTTTATATAGCCTACCAGTCTAGTTTTTCAGTTTAATCTGGTTGAATGAAAGCTTATAAGGAGAAAGACCTTACTAAACTGAGTATCTTGGACTGTTGTTTCAAATTTTAAGTGCCAAATCCAAAAGGAAAAGGTTAATGGAGGATTATAACTTTAACTTCCTTATGACTGCTTCTTCCTAAATTCCAAATTTAGGGAAAAACAAGTAAGTAAATGAAAAATCCTACCAAATCGATTACAAATCTTTATGTTTGAAAGTGCTTCTTAGGTACCACTTTAGAAAACAGCAACTTTAAAGAATTAAAGCTGTAGCAATAGGTGGCCTCTCTAAATGGCTCCTACCCAGCTCTAAGTCTCCAGGCACAGACACTGTAACTGTGCCTATCAGGAAGGCATTCTTCAGGAGATCTGACCATCACTCCTGTCACTGCAATGCACAGTCCTCTCCAATTACCATGATTCTCGAACAATGCATATTATTTTGGTTCTTACAAATATGGAGATATTTGGAATTATTTTACCACACAAGAGACACTGTGCACTAAATTTGTAAATCCAAATACATAATCTAAATATTTTTCATTACAAAATTTGTAGTGCTGTATATACAGGGTGGGGGGAAGATGCCTAATGCTGTCGGTAGAATATTTTACCAACCTTTGCTGCCTCCAGAAAGTGGGGTACTATATATTTTTAAATATTTGAAAATCATAATTGATGTAACAAATAAGCATCCCATCCTTCGCTCCCTCTCTCCTTCTCTCCCCCCATACTTCCCTTTGAAAAATGAGATCATATTAACAGCAATGCAAGAGCTTAGTTTGCCATATCGGAACACAGATGCCAAGCTTCCCCAGCTGGCAACTGGGGCCTCAGAGTTTAACTCTTAAATTGTCTGCTAAAGCTATCTTGTGGCAGGACTTCATGGCATAGAGGGTGAACTTCTGGTCGGAGACTGTGTTTTCTTATCAGTGAGAAAATTGTTAAGTATCTTATCTCACAATATATGTTCCCACAAAGGTCTCATTAAGCCTAGGAGCAAGACGTGCCAATAAGAGCCCTTCTTTATCTTGTGAATTGTGTATGAGCCAGAATGCAAACAAATGTGCTCTAGAGTTCACAAGTTCAGTCAAGGACAAGTTGCTAGATGGGAAAAATTAACAGTGCTCCCCTAAATCAAACATGCATACCAAGTATTTCTCCTACACACAAACTTTTATGCTCCCAGAGCATTTCACAATGCAGACACACCAAATCATCCTAGAGAACAGCCTCATTTTAATCAATTATGAAAGCTTATTTTTTCCCATAATGGGAAATACCTGCAAATCAAGTGAAATCTGTTAAAATGTTAAAATACACTGCCAACTTGCAAACAATTATCTACTTAAGCTTTTCATAAAGAAATAATTGTTACCCAAAAGGATTCTGAAATTCAGTAACTGTAGGAAGAAAATAATTCTTAGCATTTGCTTCCTCACTAATGATATGTGACAACCAGGCAGGCTTCTATTTCAAATACAATAATAATGATTACGACTTCCCCTGTAAACAAGTCACATTTTTCACAACTTCAAAATGTACTTCAATTATTATAACATTTAACAATAAAGCAACAAAAGTGGCCATCCAACAACAGATCATAATTTTAAGAGTTCAACAAGGCTAAAGGAAACTACTTTTTCAGGATAGCAATGAGGTTTCTGGGCTCTCTTTAACACTCCAAAACATGTTTAATAAGAGTGCAAAGTACAGTCCAAAACTCAATTAGGCTGACTCATTGTAAACTCTAATCTGTTATATACATGACAACAGTTACTATCTCTCGAGACCTTTAAATGTCTTGGGGTGTTGTGACCTCTCTCTTCAAAATGCTTTCCTGCCCCAGAGAAAGGCCAATCCCCCTCCCGCCCCCCCACTCCCACCACCACCACCACCACCCCCTTCCTTTTTTCCCCTTCAGACAGGACACAGTCTGGCAACTCAAGGCCTCCCATAGGCCAGACTTCCTTCTGTGCAGCCCTTTGGGTAGAACTGCTAATCCTTCTTATTAATTAACGAGATAATGGTGGTTAACTGAAAAACAATATTAATGCTAACTATCTAGGAAACTTTAACTCAAAATTATTCTAGCCTTCTGGTTGATTTTCCCAGTGTACAAAATTGTGCACTGAAAATTTCGTAACATTGTGATGCAGGATTGAGAAATTCCAGAATAACTGATTTTATATCAGACCTTAACGCATAGGTCTCCTCTTTAAAGTTTTCTCTCTCTCTCTCTCTCTTTTTAAACATGTATTCTGTTATGCATTTCTAACTAGAGAGGAAAAATGAAGTCCTCTCAAAATGTTACTATAAAATTTGCAAGAGTGTAAAGTGAGGGAACTGGAAATTGCATAACAAATAAGCAGAGATGTGACTGAGAGCAACAGTCAGTTATAATGAATGCATTACATATCATTACGTTAGGTTTGTCCTCCACACTTGTCATAGCACACCCTGCATCCTATAGGACACTTATATCCCAGGAAGGTGTGTTGTGCAAGGCTTGCCTGGTTTTTGTTTGGTTTTGTTTTTGCTTTGCTTTCATGAATGCAATAACAAAGACAATATGGGGAATAGGTACCACCTGCCCAAGAATCATTGGACATCTTTAATATCTTTGGGAAAATAGATACCATTTAGAGCTATTTTTTCTTTAATCTGTCACAATTTTTTTAGACAAAACCTAAAAAAAGGAAGAGTTTTATATTAGCTAAGATTTGCTGCAGCAAACAAGCAAGCAGCTTTCATTCAGGGATTGTCAAAAACTTTCCAGTGTGCCCACTGCAATGCGGATGCCAACCAACGAATCAAAGGCATTCAGCAACTAGACAAAGAGGGTCTGATGCCAACCTCGGTGCCACTGGCAACCATTATTGGCATCAAACACAGTGTCTGCCTTTTTTTTCCCCCTCGCCTGGCACTTCACAAACAAAATGGCGGTTCTTGTAGCAACGAAACAGCCGAAGCGCAGCCCCTGAATCAATAACATCAAATGATTTTATGGATTTAAACGCAGTTACTCCCAAATGATGTGTACATTTGAGGTGAAGTGCAGGGGGTCATTGAATTTTATAAACAACTATACTGAACATCAGCCTTTGCTAATATAAGGAAATAGCAAAATGGACTGAATTGCGGTCAACCAGACTATATGCATAGTAGCCGAATAACAAAGAGATTAAGCTTTAAAGAAAATACTGCCTCATGGCCATGTAATGCAAAAGTCTAATGAACTATGTATCAAAATGATCTCAAAAGCATAAATGTTTCCCCAAACCATATCAGATGCAGATGTAGCACTATAGCTTGTGTCAAAGCTCTAGTAACTCTTCCCACATTTCAGAAAGATGAGGCTGCTGGGCATGAAGAAGGAAAAAAAAGTGTGGGTCGAACCAAAAGAGAAAGAGGGAAAAAGAAAAGCATAGAAAGTTGGTCAACAATGAAACTTTAGTACATGATGGTCTTTATTTCATCTTCCAGAAGAGATGAAGTACGTGATCTTGTATAAATAACCAAGAGGACTATTGACATTTCTAGATCTGGAAATTGTCAATATATTGTAACATCACTCCACACTGCAATGCGGATGCCAACTAACAAATCACAGGCATCCTGAGCTAAACAAAGAGGGTCTGATGCCAATCCTGGTGCCAGTGGCAACCATCTTTGGCATTCTCTCTGTTCTTTCTCATGTTTTTCTCCCAGTCATTTAGAAGTGGGGAGAGAGAAAAAGGGGGAAATGTAATTTTGTTGCTCTTTCTGTTGCAAACATTACATTTCTCTTTTCTGATTTTTTCTTTCATGTTTTCATTCATACTTCTTTACCTGATTTATAAAACAGACTTAGGTGAGTTACCATGTCCTTAGAAGAGAAATAAAAAGTCATCACTCACAATATGCAGCCCTCTGACTGACTAGAGAATTATCTTTTAAAATCTGCCTTCTTTAATCAATTGCACTACAAAATGACATAACTAACCTACACTTGACAAGGAAAAATACATAAATTTTGAAAAGAGGAAAACACAAAAGCATCCTGACGTGAGTTTTCCAAAGGAAGAACCAACAGATGCTAAGAGAAGATGATGCACTGGCAGGTAGCAGAGGATACAAGTTAGATGCACAAGATAAAATAATGAAAAGTTCTTACAATAGAGATAGTTGAACCAACAACAACAAAATAAATGTTTTATCTAAAAACATGGTCTCTAAGAGTTGCTTAAAACTTTTTGATTATCATGACCAGTGGTGAAACACGGAAGGCATTTATGCATTTTTTTCTTTTTTCAATCTATCTTTACAAATCTTTATTGTCAGTTCATCAATATTAAGAGATCTGGCTGCCTGCCCCAGGAGTAAATGTGCATGCAGGCAGGCACACCTCAAAACCTAGCCTTCAAGCAACTTAAAATGTGAGCAGTAGTGAAGTTGTTGCAAATCTTCCCTCCCTGCACTAAAAAGTTACATGACCCACTTTTTGAAATTTTACTTCCATCCTTGACTTTCACAACACAGTTAAAACTCATTTATAGTCAATCCAACACATATATACAGCCCACCTTAAAGTGTCACCTCCTAGACATCTGTCAATCAAATAATTGTCATGTGTTACTGAGTTTTATTTTAGGACACATGGGACAAAAATATTATTTTCCCCAAACCTTCATTATTTGGACTGTAATTCTTAAATGCATGGAAATATTAAAGACAATGATTCATTTTTTCAGGAACAGGTAATATTTCTAAATGGGCAATGTCCAACACCATTATTTAAAATCAGACTAAAAATTCTAAAATGACACTTAAGCTTATCTCCAAAGCTACAAGAAAATCAAGCCAAAAAGCACATAGTGAGTACCTAGAATTCAGAGTCAAAAAAGTAATTTTGATTTTTTTGAATAATAAAACTCATAGCAATGTATTAAGTCTCACATTTATATAATGAACATCAGATAACAGTCTGTCACCTGGCTATCTGCAGGCCATTTCTCTTCCCATCAGGCCAAGTTTGGAAATGACCCACCATCTGTGACAGCTCAAACTTCAGTCTACTTTTGGTATGCTGCTTTGTAAAGTGATTGTTTTACTATGGATTGTTGCTAATGCAAGGACATCTATATCTTGATGCATTTATTTGAAGAAAAGAAATTCTTACCTACTTAAGGAAAATATATTAAGAAAAATAAAAATAAACATTTCATTAACTGAAGTATTCAGTAATAACATCATCTTTTTTAATTATTTAGGCAACATTTATACCACTCTCCTTATCAGGTATTTTAAATAATAGGTATGGTATGCGGTTTCTGTATTCTTTTTGAAATTTATTTTAAACCAGTGTAACCAGTCCACTTTCTATTTTTGTTCTGTAAGTAGCGCTGCGACTTTCCTCCTCGGTAAGTTTTATGAATTTACATACAAGTAAACTAACATTATTAAGTGTTCCCAAATAACTCTGGGAACATATTATAAATCATTTAAATAATAACTCAATTCTATTTAATCGACAGTGAATACTGCACAATCAAAAGTGATGATAGAAATATTAAGTAAATCTAGGTCTACGTATGATATATTTTTTGATACTATCTATCTTAAGCATTTTGTAATGTAAACATTAGTTCTATTTTCAGTGCAATACCACTAAATTCATAAACAAAGTTCCTCTATCTCATTAATTAAAAGATTAATACAAAATTACTTAGAATGGTTTGACTATTCATAAATAAAGTTACATTTTCAAATCAGGAAAAGATTACTAGACTAGATGCAAAAATGTAGCCTACCACAGAAAGTATAGTGTAATGAACTATATTTGTTAGACTACCCTATGTCTTTGAAAAACAGTATTATTAGATACTTGAAAAAGCACCTCTTTGTAGTCTTTCTTAAGTATCCAAGCCTATCCAGGTATGAAAGCCCCGTGTCTATTTACATGGCTCGCACATGGCAGTGGACATGTGAATGAAAGCGGACACCCTACTGTACCCAGAGAGGGTGGAGGATATCTAGGGGCCTTGAGAACCATCTAACTCAAGCCAGATACTCAGTCTACAGAGGTTTGTGTGCAGTGTTTGCCGTGCTAGAAAAAAGAACAATCTGCTCCTACCTTGCTCCTGCACGTAGTATGCCAAAAACAAATCAAGTTCCTTAACTGATACTGTGATATGATGTGGCTGGACACAAAGTGCTGGGTTTGTGCAATGTGGGGATTTCATGAGCCGCTCTCCATCGGTACTTTCCAAGGGGATGCCTTTGAACAGGATCACCATGACTAGATCCAGACGCCAGACTTTGTCTGCCTGTCGCAAGCAGTCGATTCTCCTAATCTTACCCTTCTGGTCAGGATTGGATAAGACACAGCACGGGTGCTTCTTGCCAGTCACGGTGAGCACAAAGTCCTCTCGATACTCCTGGCGAATATCTTTGCGCAGTTTGGCCAGAAGCCTGGATGCCCACTTCTGTTTGATTTCAGGCTTTTCACTGAGAAGCTCATCTTTGACTGCTCTTTCTTCATCCTTTGACATTCGCTTCTCATGCTTTTTAAAGTACTTGCGTTTTCGAGCCTGCAGGTTGAACCAAGTATAGGCAATTGCACGGACATGTGGAAGAAGTGCCTCGATGAATGGGTGAAATTCATCCTGCGAAAGACAGAGGGGTGAGGAAAAGATGTGCATAGTCAGTTTAATTTTAAAAGCTCAAAAAATAAGAAAATAAGACCACAATCCGTTTCCAATTCAGTACAAAAAGTTATACATGAAAATAACATTCTTTTCTTATTTAAAATTATCAAAATAACAGGACAAGAAGAAAGTAAAGTATGCCCAGCTGTCCCCTTTCCACCAAAATTCACAGGTCACTTCTCCCTCCTATAAAGAAAATAAGGTTTATATTTTATATTACACTCTGGCCCCATCCCCCTTGTTTCCACCCCAATGCCATGCATTCTACATTCTTTAAAATATATGCAACTAACTTAGGTGCTTGGCACCTAATATAATATTTCAATATTTGATTGACCAACTAACACTATGCAGTACCATTTTACAAAGAATACAGTGAGATTTTTTTTTTTTTTTAATCGGAGCAGAGCTGTTCAGAAGGCAGGAGCGATGCCACAGTCCATTTCTCTTCTCTGTGGCACAGAAACACAAAGCATATAGATGCTCAGTGTAATGCCACACAGTTCCCGCTTTTGGAGCATGCTCTCAGCAAGAGGCTGCTGGTGGCACAAAGAGCATGCGCCATTAAACTTGATCCATTTTCTTATCAAACGTCCAACATTCCAACACTGAAACAGCACCATTCCAAGAGTGGTAACTAGAGAAACCGGTATACAGTGAGAGAAAGTGGGCAAAGGACATAGCTCGTCGTATCTGTGTCCTGAACAGAAGGTTTCCATACTTTGAGCAGTGCATTCTCTCCCCACACTACCAACGCCAGCTCCCAACAGACACACATTTGCACTCTTGTGCTTTCTCACATACACTCACTCTTGCATTTTTAAATAGAAGTTTTCAAACTTGAAAACAAAAATTACATGAATGTTCTTCCAGCAGCTTCCCTATAGAATATGCAGCCCCACAGAGTCCATTAATTTGTTCACCAATCACATGAGTATAGCAATTATTCTAAACCTCTTAAAAATCAATCTGAGGTGAACAATGAAAAATGGCAACTTGGCACCAACTTTACATTCTTTGTGTCTCTGCATGCTGTGGTGGGGTGACACCAGGAGTGCACTGCTGGTCAGTTATTGCTTTTGTGGAATCTATACAATTCATTTGCCATGTAGATGAATTATCAGCTAGAACTGTGGGTGCATATATGCACGTGCATGTGAATTTGCAGGTACATAGATTATAGAGTACCAATCTTTTGAATTAAGTAGTTTACCTTTAGGCTCCTGCATTTTTCCTGCCTGTTTCATCCAAGCCTTTTTTTAAGGGATGGGATCAGTGAGGAATGGTGGATAATCTTTACCTACAGATATTTCAAGTCACTTCCCAGTGCAGTCAGTTTCATTACTTCCTGATTTAGGTAAAACCTGTCTTATAAGCTTAGGCCTATCACTGTTCAAAGAGAAAGAGCTTAACGTCCAGTGCATGCACACCGTATGTATGCAATAAGCCAAGATTTGAAGCAAATGAGAACTTCCACCACCACTTTTCTGATCATATTGACTATATTGTCAGCCCAACTACAAAATAACTCTCTCTGATTGTATCCCAAGTTAGAATTTACATACTCATGTTAATCACCCTGAACTATGTGGAATAAATTATGTTTAACAGAAGACTAATTCTATTAGGTAAATATGATGAAAGTACAACTAATGACTCTTTAACAAAGAAGGTGTCAAAAAAAAAAAATCCAATATAGAGATGAATGTATTTTTAAGAAGAAATTCAAAGTTTTAATGCTACAGACTACAACATGTTAGCTGTTTGCACTTCAGATATGGAAGGAGTACGTGTCCCATCCAATCAATAATGTAGTTATCAAAAGTGTTCTAACATGGCTGTAAGTGTTCCTTCACCAGAATAAGTATGAATCAAAATTTTATAACAATACAGAATGCTGATGATTACATCACAGCATGAGGCATAACCAAATGCCATAGAGGAAATCATTAAACCGATCAGTAGTTTCCAGCAGAGATTTGAACAATTCAGTTACTATTCAAGCACGTTAAACTAGGCCATGGAAAGAGTTAAACCACAATCTGTTCTTTGTGTGGGAAGGCAGCCCTGCTCACAGCAACCACATCCCATGATAAGACCTCCCTATCTCCATACACTTTCTGATGCCATGCTTTTAGCTTTCACTGTAACTACAAAAACTTTGTTTATCCCCTTTAGGAATATATGCAAAAGGAAAGCCTGCTCAAGGAAATGTGGACTTAAATGTGCTTTGGAAACTCGCTTCCTATAATCTTTTACTGTGATTTATTGATATGACTAAAAAACACACATATATCCACCCATAAACTAAAACCTTGCGAATGTAAAGAGCACATGAGGTAGAGTGGGTGGGCTCTGCCTCACTCATTCTACCCTTGCCATGCTTTTAAAAATGTAATATTATTTTACAAATATTAAGCCATGTGGTAACACGTTTAAGTACTATGTTCAGTGACATTTCATTTTCTTATAAAGACATCAAACACAGTTTTGATTAAATTTGTTTGTTTCAATATTTGATTATAAACATAATCTATCATGCAAGAAAGCTCAAAATTTTAATGAGTTATTTTAAACAACCAAAATCCAAAATGAAGGTTGAATTTGAAAATTCTTAGCAAATGCACATAGTTTTGAAACGTTCCTTTGAGTCTGCTGTCAATGCTGCCAAATACTGTTTTAAAACATGCTTTTTTTGAGAAATAAAAGTAGCAAACTTTCTCAGGCTGCCAATTTGCCTTATGATATTGTTCAGGGTTTCACCATTATGTGAATTCAAGTGAAGCACTTATTTGACAAGGGGACATATCCTCCAAAAATGACTGTAAATTGAGGTTTGCTATAAGTCACATACATTTCTGTATTAACATGCCTAAATGTCATCTCCCAAGTGTGACTGTTTCCTAATGCTGAGTAGCACTAAAGTCTTAAAGATTATGAGTGACATGAATATGGAACATAGTAACTGTCCTGATACAAAAATGTTTTTTAAAAAGGTGATTAAGGTTTTCAAATATCCTAACTAGCAGTGGATTATTACAATAACATTAAGCAATTATAAATTTTTTTTCAAAAGCAAAACATGTAAGTGATTTAAAATCAAACTGTATACAAAAGTAATACGAAACTTTGCTCTTTCAGAATTTTAGTAAAATGCATTGATGTTCAGCAATTCTCTTTTAAACTTCCTTTAGTTGAACTAAATTGACAAAGTAAATAACAAAGTTACAAATTTCAGATATAAAAGTAAAGAGTCTTAATTCCACTAGGCATATTTATTTTTCTTCCATTTCCATGAAAGGAATGGATAATTAGACCAACATAGAGGTAGAAGAGTAAATACTAGGTGTTCTTGGCGCATTGCTATGTAACAATAAATCATGCAAAAAAAGTACCTAAAGAACTTAAAAGCAATGAAAGAAAAATATATTTAATGCCATCATGCCAATTGAAAGTTATATTATTAATGGTTTACATTATTTTTAAACAAATATTAAATCATATGTGATAGTTCTTAATTTTCTTTTACATCTGATTTATACTGGTGTATAAATATTGGTTATTGATGTGCTGATTCTGTAGCATATCATTTTGCTAAACATAACATTTAATGGTAGATCCTTTTAAATTAAGATTTTTTATAAACCCTAGATACCTTATTGCAACAACTGAGATACTTTTAAAAGTTTATAACCAATTAAGAATGATACTCTATTTTGCAATTTACATGTCCTGAGACATGCTGTGCTACATACAGCTACTAGGCTCTTGTGATACAAAACTACTGATCTGATACAAAAGTAACACTATTAATGTGGCCTCACTTTTACAATACCTACATTACCTGCAAAGTCACATGGAGCTTAGTGAAGTGAGAATTCTTAAGGTAAAATACCTTCCCTGATATAGGCCTTGTATACATAAGCCTAGATTTATATTATTAAAATAGTAGAGGATATTAGTTATCACAAGTTATTGTTGTTAAGTATGTATCTTTGAAAACTAATGTGATAGCTGAATGATTATGCTGTATATGATCCCAACATTCCATATGTCTCAATGCTGCAATATGATTTTTAACTTACACAAATTAAGATAAAACTAGTGAGTTTTCAATACATATTTGGAGGAGACTAAAAATGCAATGTAATTGCTAGCAATGTTTCTGAAAAGCTGATGCTAGAAACATAGAGAAATGCACAATTATTCAGTCTTTTACAGGTGAGAATAAGTGATGCTATACTCTGTTAGTGAAAATCTTGCTTTGATTTGTTTTACTTGATCACGGTGTAAAAATTATATCAAGTTAACATAGCTTATCAGAAAGAGAGAAAAATATATCCGGTTGATGGGTAATATTAATGGTAACTTTTACAACTAAAGGCAATTCGTTATACCTGAAACAGTTTCATCATATTTATTGGCTATTATCATTCATGGCTTTTAAAATACAAATAGCTCAGCAACTCATTTTTCCAGTTTTGTTAAATTAAAGTGCATGTTTACTTGCTGAAAATAGCCATATCTAAGTTAATCATACTCAGATGCCAAACAAAATATAAACAATAAAAAATGTGTCAGCCAAAAAGCTACAGGACTGTATCCAATCACTGAATAAGCCTTATCATTGTTTTCATCTTCATTCACAATTTATGAATGCCTCAGTCCTTTTGAATCACAATGGCTTCTAATTGTCATACAATTGAAATCTTAATTATTTGTCCATTAAAAAATGCATCATCGTGATATTAGGTATTTTTAAAAAATTTTAACACGCCCAAGACTGGCTGACACTTCTTTATATTATTAGTTTTTATGGCAATGTCAAAGAAAATGGTTATCAATTACCAACGGTGACACATCTTCCTAAAAGCTGAAATAAGCTACCCTATACCTTTAGAGGTTTAAAATACTGCCTCAAATGACAGTTCTGGGCCAAGACATTTTAGCTACTTTGTCAGTTGTTAGTTTCCTGGGCAGCGATGAAAACTGCCCCCAGGTAAGTCTGTTCGGTCTCGCCACTTTTCTATTTGACCGTCTGGCTTAAAGTGATACAAATCGTGTTTTTAAAAAGTATAAAACCAGTGTTTTATTTCATAACATTATTCCTAAGGTCTTAGGACAATTCTCAAAGTAGAAAAAAATGACCTTACTTTTACCAGCATTACTTAAAATGCCTTACGAGCTACGCCCAAATATCGTCAAATGAACGGGTTTCCACAAAATGAACACGTTCTAAAACTCCTTAACAATCACCAAGACCAACTAACTCGTGTCAACGTAAATACTGCCTTTGTGGTGCGGTCACTGGAAACCCCAAAGTGCAGCGGGTCACTATGGACCAGGGTTTCAGATCCCCAGATAAAGCAAAGGAATGGGTCCCCGGACCACAACCTCCGACTCGCTTCGTCGCCCGCCCACTGCCTGCAGCGGTGTCCAGCGGCGCCCACACAGACTCGAGCTACAGTCCCCTTGCCCAAGTTCACTGGCTGTTTTTAAAACCTTAGTTCCCGTAAAGTCCTCCAAAGCCCGAGTCCACCTAAGTGAGCGAGCTGCCGAGTGGGGTTGCTGGCACCCCGGGCGGGGATGCAGCACCACAAAGGGCACTTGGGGGGCCCGCACTGGGCCTCGCACTTACAGATCCCAGCCCTGCCCACCCCCGGAGGCCTTGCCCGGCCCAGCGCCCGCGCTCCGTGCCCAGGGCGCGGGGCTGGGCGCTCGCAGTGGCCGTGGGCGAGGGGCCGCTCTCCGGCTCCCACGCCGCCCCGTGACGCCTGCTGCAACTCCAGGCCACTTCTTCCAGGGACTGGGATGTGCGGAGGTTAACTCAAGCAGTTAATTGTCCGCAACAAAACAAAACAAAGGCATTTTGGGCCAGAGAGAAAGCTCGAGAAAGCGACCGAGACATGTACCTGAGTGAGACAGATGGGAGAATACATCATGACTTCGCCTTAAAACGCACTTTCCCGGAGATGCCCAAGAAAATCTTCGAGAAGCAAGAATTTCATCTACTCATTTTACAGTCATCTGAGCCCCGCGATGCGATCAGTCAGGACGGGGCTCTGCGCTGGATCACCGCAACTTCACAACAAACCCAGTCCTCCTTAAATAGCCAAAGATTCAAGTTCACTCGGCGTGCTAGATTTCCAGGGGTGAAATCCAATCTACACTTTTAACCCTCTTGCAGTCCGAGCGCGCTGGCCGTGCTTGCCGAGGCCGCCGCCGCCGCCGGTGTTGGCTGCTTTTCGCCTGGGTTTGGGGATTTGTTTTCTATTTTGCAGTTGTTGTTGTTGTTGGGGGATAGGGGGTGCGCGAAGGTTCGGTGTGGGTTGGATTGGGGTGGTGGTTGGTGGTAAAATGCTTTTCAAAAAAGGCGGGGAGGG
>NW_016804208.1:744975-751930 GCF_001698545.2 Rhinopithecus bieti | reverse complement strand
GGGGCCGCTCCGCGCCCGCGCCGGCTCCCCACCGCGGCGCTGCCCCGCCCCCACCCCGCCGCCAGTGGAGGCTCCGAGTGAATGAACTTGATTCCGGGGATTTTGAAGGAGGCAGTTCGCCTTGCACCCTTTCTGCAACCCCCCCCCCAACACACACATACACACACCGCCCCCCCAAATCCGGTTTTCTGCTTGGGGTGGATGGGGAAGAGGTGGAAGCAAAGGCCGCCCAAACAATGGAGGGAGGAAAAGTGAGCCCCTGGGGCTCCGAGTCTACCTAGCTGGGGGCTACGGGGGCGCTGGGGCTACCGGGGCCTGGCGGGCCTATCCCCAGGGAGGGGCCGCCCCGCTTCCACGGGTACTGCTGGGGCGTTTTGAGGCTCGCCCCCGATTGCCCTGTCCTTTTTCCACCGCTTCCCAGCTCTTGATTTGCCCCTCAACTTTAGCCCCTCACACTCCCTCTGGTTTCTGCCCACCGTCCCCTCTTCCTTCCCCCAGCGGACCTAGAGGAACCAGTGACTTTTTCCTTCACCAAGCGGGAGTTATCCACATCAAGCATTTCACAACGACACATCAAGAAAAGTAGGCAGGTTCAAGTCAACCATGAAATGGTCACTTTTTAACCCCGTCCTGTCCTCATTAGGGAAATGCTCAAACACAGTCCGTTTTCAAAGAGCGCTCTTAATGAGGCGAGCTTGCCAAGTTTACCAGCTGCAGCCCCCGTAAAGCCAGAGCCCAAAGAAGAAAGGCGCTGGGGGGTGGGGAGTTCGGGAGGCCGGGGAGGGGGTGCTGCTGGGGCTGGGGAAACAGGTAAAGTCGAGGAAATCGCGCGGACCCCTGCGAGTTAACCCTTTCGGCCACACGCTCTGGGAGCGGCCTCCCTGCGGTCCCCGCCCCTGCCCCGGCAAATCCTGGAGTCAGCGTTCTGACAACGTTAGTTTCCTTTGTGCGGGTCATTTCTTCTTTTTGAAATGCTGGGATTAATTTGGCAGTCTTTATGGATGAAAGAAATGAGGTGACAGGTTAATCCAGCAAATACTCATTTATCTCAGAAATTTTAGGCAACCTCATCTTACACACACACAAACCACCAGCACGAAAGCATCACTTTGTATTGCACATTACACTGCATCCCTTTTCTCACCCTCACCAGATTCTGAGGGGAGGAGGCGGGGAAGCTCTACTGATAATACCAGCTTTAACTACTGGAGTTTCCCTTTGAACAAATATTCAATTTAACTGGAGTTAATTTACCATAAAAGACATTCCCCTTGGCAGGAATGCACTAATGTCCTTGAACACACCTCTTTCAATGCCTGGACTCTCACAGAAGCCATTATTTCGGGGTCTCTTTAAAAATCGAGCGCCCATCTCTCCTTCTCTCCCTCCCTCCCTTCTTCCCTCCCTCCTCACCACACCACCCCCAGTGAAATCCTGGCACCCAGAGAGCACTCCTTTCAGCCTGAGAGCCCAGAACCAGCCGTTGTCCCCTGGCAAAAAGAGGCCCAGTGCTGAGCCCTGGGCAACTGTCTCCCGACATCGCCACCCCTCCTCCCTTTATTAGTTTCCCTTCCCAACAGAAACCATCTCCTTCTGCCACCAAAACTAGGTTGCATCCAAAAGTTTTTCACAAGCTTAAAAAAGAAAGAGGAAAAATTGACAAGTATTACACAGAAGAGCCCACAAAAGCTTCAGCAACACCAGGGGCGAAGAAGCAGCGTCAGATCCAGGTAAGTCCCCAGAGAAGTGAAGATGTCTGGGGCCTCCCAGGCCCATCACTTAGGGGTTCAGATCTCTTTCCATTGCCCCACGTTTAAGGGTGCTTATGGCTGGTTGCACTTTGATGACCATGGAGGATGCTTGATAGTTTTTGCTTTTGATTTGTCTCCCAGAAAAAAGACAATGAGATGGGAGTATGGTGAGGCGAGGAAAACCAAAAGGAATGAAGAGTGAGCAACAGAGACTCCCTGAAAAGGTTTATGGGGTGCTCAGTTTCTATGGCTTTGACTGTCTTCTCAGGCCTTGCAGCTATGTGGAGAATGGCTGACCCCCCCCCCCCCCAAAACACTGCTTCTTGTCCAGCCAATGCCAAGGTCATTGCAGGCCTTCCCTGGAAGAACTCTAAGGAAGGGAATCCTTTGAAAAGAGGGGCTGGTGGATTTGGTTGCATGGGATACCTGGCTTCTCTTAGCACAACACTTGTCCACCACCTTTGGTTTGAAAATCTCAATCTTTTAAATCTGAGGTAGAAGAAGGAACTGAGAAAGTGCATGTATTGTATTCACTTTCTCTTTTTTGTAGCATGTCTGTGTCGTGGTATTAAGAGTGGAAATATCTCTGAAAAGCTTCTGATAGTATCAAAGTGGGCCAAACACTTCTCAAACTTTGGTACTTACCACTCCTAAACTCCATCTCTCCCTCCTACACTGAGAGGGTTAAAAGCACTGGTGTGATAGGCCACTTTCATTCACCCCAAAACCTGGCTAAGGAGGTAAAGTGAATGATTCTCTCAGCAACAGGAAACTCTGTTATTTCATTATTCTTAAAGATCTCCTCACTAGATCTCCTTGCTACCTTATAAGGGGGGAAAAAGTTTCCTTTCTAACAGAAAGTTTATTGATTTCTAAATAGAATGCCAGTGCTTCAGCTCACTGGATTTTTCAAAACCCAGTTGTATATTTGAAATAAGCAATGCTACCACATTTGAGCCTTTCACTACAGATCTCCAGAGAGGAGCTTGACATTTCAAGTATCTAATATTGTTTTTCTTTTAACCATTGCCTTCCTAAAGAAACTGCAGCGACAGGTTGCAAATCCTGGGCAGTTTCATGAAAGATTTCTTGGAGCTTAACAAAGCTGTCATTTCCAATACACCCGATGACTTTTTTTTTTAGCTCTTGCATGTGATTTGCAAGAAGGTTCAACAGTTCCACACACCCTGGCTGCATGGCCAATACCAATATTTAAAAACTAAATACGAAAGAGACAGATGACCTCCTGACCCCAGAAAGCAGGCCTGCAAAACTGCAAGTATCTACTGCACCAAGCCCAGGGATGTTTCCTTTTTCCAAATGAACCATAAAAATCATACATGTGTAGTCTGGAAAACACAAATTTATATCCAATAAGGAGAAACACCAAAAATCCACTCATAAATGCAGATATAAACAACCAACAAATATTGAAAGTGCCTGTACTTGATGAGAACTGCAAAATCAATTTAACCAGCTCAGGTAATCAAATTACTCAGCTCTTAAACTACTCCTGAGTACTACTACTACTGTCTACTACTCTTAAACAAAAAACAAAATCATACCCAGCCCTTAAAGTACTACTGTCAAATTAGGGTAGTAATTTTTTCCCCACCAGAGAATTCACAACTGGTTAGTTTCCCCACCCCCATTGCTAGCCCTTTGCCTTTCACTGAAATGAATAAACAAATATTCTTGGACCTTTTTCTCCTCCTCTGGGAGCTGTTTAGTGTCCCCTGAGGACAAAAGTAAATGAGAAAAATGACGTTGTTAATAATATCAGTTCTGAAATGCCTCTACTCCGTTTAAAAAAAAAAAAAGTGTCCCACTAAGTATGTCTATATTTCTAGCATATTTACAAGTTATAATACAGTTCTGATCTCAACACCACCTGGGCCAGATTCCTCCATTAAGGTTAGCCGGTTTTCACTTCTCAACAGAGATGAGGCCAGTTCATCAACAGAGATTCCCAACATTGGAAGACATTTGCTCCACAGATTACAGAGTCAGCAGTTGCCCTGTAACTTTTGCACGATGTATTTTAAACTTTGAAAATAGAGGTAATAGTTGCCTCGCTTCATCCACAATGTTAACAAAGGTTCCATATACTCTCTCACACAATGTCTCTTGTCTGCTGATATTGAGAGTTGCAGTTACTGCTCTTTTTCAAAACAGCTGACCTATAAAGTAAAACTATATGATCATTTTATTTCTACATGTAAACTGGCTTCTATTACCCTTATACACATGCCTTGTAACATAGGAAAACAGATAGGTTTTTAAGACAGGTATAGAAAGCTCTGTCCAAAATGGCTAAGTAGTCTTTACATTCTGTATTAAGTATAAAAAGTGCATGGCAGAACAACTCAAACTTTCTGCACCCCTTTCTCTCATTTCTTCTTTAAAAACTGCATAATAAACAACAGAATTTCAAAATCAAAACAATGCATAACAACAGAATTGTGCATTTTAATTTTCAAATTAAAATTTAAGAAACAATTACATAATTACAATGAAAAAATACAAACAACTGGGCCTAAACAAAATATATGTTCAGTAAACTTTATCTCTGAATGTATCTGAAATTTTAACTATACAAGCCAATGAATCTCAAAGCGGTAATATTATCAAATTGTGTAATGTCAAAAACTCCAAAAACAAAGTTACAGATGTTCGTGACATCACATTCACTCAAAATTATGCTGCTGTTCAGTCTGACCATATTAAAATTAAATGGATGCCTATGTCTGCTAAAGAATAAAAATTTATTTTGGACCTCAAACAATGAAACTGTCACCATTTATTATATGGAACACTCAGCTAATCAATTTCCTATTAAAATAGCTTTCAACAATACTTGGCTTTAAAATTCATCAGGGCCAGTAAAAACGTTTTCCCAGTGCACAAGAATGCAGTCCCAACCACCGATGATAATTACCGTTCTAATAATTTTATTGCCCAAGCACTTTTTCCTGTGTTCCTCATCACTTAGGCAGGAATCTGTAGTATATTGCATCAGTGAGTTGGAGTGCTTGACCTTTGCCCACATATGATTTAAGAGGGACTTTTCAGCGCTAGAGCTTTCTCCATCTCTCATACCATTAAATGAAAACATCAAACCTCAAATGTAAAACTGGAAACCACAGCGTTTTGTGTTTCACAAACTCTTTGCAGTTTTTACTTAGGATGCTTAAAGGTCAGTTTCTTTGACTCACAATGCTTTTCTTCATATCGTAAATGCACTGGAAAGTCACACTAATTCTGATTTTGATTAAATCTTGAACTCCTTAGTCATATACACACATACACTCTGCTTATTTACACGTGCATTCTTTTCTAACCACATAAGCATGCGTATGTGACTTTCTGGACTTATTCCATTTTAGGGCTGATTTAAATGTCTGTTCAAGTGTGGGATCAAAAGTTAACTTTTTCCCACCTATTGGAAGTTAAAGTTACAAGGATGGTGCTACAAGATCCATTCAAAGAAAGTCAGAGTTAATCTTGTGTATTTTGGCGCCTTTTCCCTGCCAGCTACTGTACTTGGGGGGGGAGGGGGATACTTGGAGATCTTGTCTGTCCCGTCTCAAGTTCAATGGCAGTTCTTCCAACCCGAGCAGAAGATGGCCATGTTCACAGCCCTAATAATAATTCTGATCACGCCACTTCAGCATCTTGTGTCAAAGTCGAAACTGGCTTCCCCGCCCCCTTCAACCTGAAGGCTGCCAAGTCCTCACACACTTCACATTCAACCACAACTTAATGGATGGGATATTGTACATTAAAATGTGTCCCAGACGTATTGGCAAAAAGAGGACACGGGGAACGAGAGATAGAGACACACACAGACTTAGGCAGAGGAAAAAAATCTGCAGCAAAAATAGCGGGGTTGCAGGGGGAAGTATTAACAGGAGTGGAAAGAAATCCACCATAATCTGTTGTAAAAAGTTGGTGGGGGGTGCGGAAGAAAGGCTAACAATACGATGCCACAAATTCAGGGATGAGGGGATGGGAATTAGGACTAAACTTTAGAAGGAATACTGATTTTAAACATTCCAACACACCAATCAGAGTTAAATAGTACTTCTTTCACTTAAAATGTATTTTAAATGAGAATATCTGTGAATTAGAATGGAGAAAAGAATGCTTCAATAGGAGAGAATGGCCTACAAGGTAGAACTAAAGTACCATTTGAACAGTAATTTTTTTCCACCACTGAGGGGAGAGGGGGATAAAGTAGAGAGTTAAAGCAGAAAAAAAAATGCTAGATTCTGCACCGTTTGGATTCACAATGTTACTCACTGATTTCCACCATAAGAGTGTGTCACATGTACTAAAGTTGCCAAAGCTAAATAATAAGAATACATATTTGCAAATTAGTTCTGCAAATGCAGCACTATAGCTTACAACCTGTAAAGCAGAAATGACATTTAGGAAAGGGGTAAAACAGCCACTTTGCAATCCACAAACAGGAAAAGAAAAACTGTGCCAGGGGTAGGAGGGGGTGCAAGGAACGAATAAAAGAAGCAAACAAAACCCATCATTTCAAAGCCACATACCATCGCACTGTATTGCATTAAATAAAAGAGATCTTGAGTCTGTAACAGAACCCTGGGCCGCTGACTTGACGTGTCTCAGGTACAGATTTGTGGATTTTCTCAGGGGTTGTTTTGGTGTCGCTTTTGTTTAGTTTAAAAAAAAAAAAAAAAAAAAAAATCCGGGAGTAGTCTTATATATTTTTTAATTGTAATTTCTGCACTGCCACAATTCTTGACCCGAGAAGAAAAGGCGGTCAAAGTCAAGTTTAAAAGCAGGCAGCCCTCCGGTCTGTCTGGATTTCCAGCTTTCTTTCCTCTCCCTTGCAGAAGGCTGTTTCTCGTGGTTGACTTGAACGCCGTCCAGGATGGTGTGTGTGTGTCCGCCCGCGTGTGCGTGTGTGCATGTGTGTGTGTGTTTGGTGGGTTTTATTGTTGTTTTAGAGAGGCTGCTCCAGGAGTGGAGGCTGCGCCGGTCAGATGCAGCCGGCACGGCCCCGGGGTCGCGCGATCGCCCCTTCCCCGCCCTCGGATTGGCCTGGCCCGCGGCGGGGCTGCCCCGGAACCGCCACCCAGCAGCGCACCCTTCCGTGCCCGGCCCGCGCTCCTCCTGCAGTCGCCTCCCCGGCTTTCTCTTTCTCCGGCTCGCGGCCCGCCCCGCCCCGCCCC